>NC_070649.1:15575160-15875160 GCF_947347685.1 Pleuronectes platessa | reverse complement strand
TTATGGACTGGTGATCAGACCTGTGATGGACTGGTGATCAGCCCATCGATGGACTGGTGATCCTCCCGGTGATGGACTGGTGATCAGCCCTGTGTTAGACTGTTGATCCTCTCTGTGTTGGACTGGTGATCAGCCCTGTGTTGGACCGGTGATGAGCCCTGTGTTGGACTGGTGATCCTCCCTTTGATGGGCTGGTTATCGGCCCTGTGATGGACTGGTGATCCTCCCTTTGATGGACTGGTGATCCTCTCTTTGATGGACTGGTTATAGCCCCTTTGATGGACTGGTTATCAGCCATGTGATGGACTGGTGATCCTCCCTTTGATGGACTGGTGATCAGCCCTGTGATGGACTGGTGATCCTCCTTGTTATGGACTGGTGATCCTCCCTCTGATGGACTGGTGATCAGCCCTGTGATGGACTGGTGATCCTCCCTGTGCTGGATTCGTGATCCTCCCTGTGATGGACTGGTGATCCTCCCTGTGATGGACTGGTGATCAGCACTGTGATGGACTGGTGATCCTCCCTGTGATGGACTGGTGATCCTCCCTCTGATGGACTGGTGATCAGCCCTATGATGGACTGGTGATCCTCTCTGTGATGGACTGGTGATCCTCCCTTTGATGGACTGGTGATCATCCCTTTGATGGACTGGTTATAACCCCTTCGATGGACTGGTTATCAGCCATGTGATGGATTGGTGATCCTCCCTTTTATGGACTGGTTTTCAGCCATGTGATGGACTGGTGATCAGACCTGTGATGGACTGGTGATCAGCCCATCGATGGACTGGTGATCCTCCCGGTGATGGACTGGTGACCCTCCCTTTGATGGACTGGTGATCCTCCCTTTGATGGACTGGTTATAGCCCCTGTGATGGACTGGTTATCAGCCATGTGATGGACTGGTGATCAGCCCTGTGTTGGACCGGTGATGAGCCCTTTGTTGGACTGGTGGTCCTCCCTTTGATGGACTGGTGATCCTCCCTTTGATGGGCTGGTTACCAGCGCTGTGATGGACTGGTGATCCTCCCTTTGATGGACTGGTGATCCTCCCTTTGATGGACTGGTTATAGCCCCTGTGATGGACTGGTTATCAGCCATGTGATGGACTGGTGATCCTCCCTGTGATGGATTGGTGATCCTCCCTGTGATGGACTGTTGATCCTCCCTGTGATGGACTGGTGATCCTCCCTCTGATGGACTGGTGATCCTCCCTGTGATGTACTGGTTATCCTTTCTGTGATGGACTGGTGATGAGCCCTGTGATGGACTGGTGATCAGCCCTGTGTTGGACTGGTGATCCTCCCTGTGATGGACTGGTGATCGTCCCTGTGATGGACTGGTTATAGCCCCTGTGATGGACTGGTTATCAGCCATGTGATGGACTGGTGATCCTCCCTGTGATGGATTGGTGATCCTCCCTGTGATGGACTGTTGATCCTCCCTGTGATGGACTGGTGATCCTCCCTCTGATGGACTGGTGATCCTCCCTGTGATGGACTGGTGATCCTTTCTGTGATGGACTGCTGATGAGCACTGTGATGGACTGGTGATCAGCCATGTGATGGACTGGTAATCCTCCATTTGATGGACTGGTGATCAGCCCTGTGATGGACTGGTGATCAGCCCTGTGATGGACTGGTGATCCTCCCTGTGCTGGATTGGTGATCCTCCCTGTGATGGACTGGTGATCCTCCCTGTGATGGACTGGTGATCAGCCCTGTGTTAGACTGGTGATCCTCCCTGTGTTGGACTGGTGATCAGCCCTGTGTTGGACCGGTGATGAGCCCTGTGTTGGACTGGTGATCCTCCCTTTGATGGACTGGTGATCCTCCCTTTGATGGGCTGGTTACCAGCGCTGTGATGGACTGGTGATCCTCCCGGTGATGGACTGGTGATCAGCCCTGTGTTAGAAAGGTGATCCTCCCTGTGGTGGACTGGTGATCAGCACTGTGTTGGACCGGTGATGAGCCCTGTGTTGCACTGGTGATCCTCCCTTTGATGGGCTGGTTATCAGCCCTGTGATGGACTGGTGATCCTCCCTGTGCTAGATTGGTGATCCTCCCTGTGATGGACTAGTGATCCTCCCTGTGATGGACTGGTGATCAGCCCTGTGATGGACTGGTGATCCTTCCTGTATTGGACTGGTGATCCTCCCTGTGATGGACTGGTGATCCTCCCTGTGTTGGACTGGTGATCAGACCTGTGATGGACTGGTGATGAGCCCTGTGATGGACTGGTGATCAGCCCTATGTTGGACTGGTGATCAGACCTGTGATGGACTGGTGATGAGCCCTGTCATGGACTGGTGATCCTCCCTGTGATGGATTGGTGATCCTCCCTCTGATGGACTGGTGATCAGCCCTGTGATGGACTGGTGATCCTCCCTGTGATGGATTGGTGATCCTCCCTGTGATGGACTGGTGATCCTCCCTGTGATGGACTGGTGATCAGCCCTGTTATGGACTGGTGATCAGACCTGTGATGGACTGGTGATCAGCCCATCGATGGACTGGTGATCCTCCCGGTGATGGACTGGTGATCAGCCCTGTGTTAGACTGGTGATCCTCTCTGTGTTGGACTGGTGATCAGCCCTGTGTTGGACCGGTGATGAGCCCTGTGTTGGACTGGTGATCCTCCCTTTGATGGACTGGTGATCCTCCCTTTGATGGGCTGGTTATCAGCCCTGTGATGGACTGGTGATCCTCCCTTTGATGGACTGGTGATCCTCCCTTTGATGGACTGGTTATAGCCCCTTTGATGGACTGGTTATCAGCCATGTGATGGACTGGTGATCCTCCCTTTGATGGACTGGTGATCAGCCCTGTGATGGACTGGTGATCCTCCTTGTTATGGACTGGTGATCCTCCCTCTGATGGACTGGTGATCAGCCCTGTGATGGACTGGTGATCCTCCCTGTGCTGGATTCGTGATCCTCCCTGTGATGGACTGGTGATCCTCCCTGTGATGGACTGGTGATCCTCCCTGTGATGGACTGGTGATCAGCACTGTGATGGACTGGTGATCCTCCCTGTGATGGACTGGTGATCCTCCCTCTGATGGACTGGTGATCAGCCCTATGATGGACTGGTGATCCTCTCTGTGATGGACTGGTGATCCTCCCTTTGATGGACTGGTGATCATCCCTTTGATGGACTGGTTATAACCCCTTCGATGGACTGGTTATCAGCCATGTGATGGATTGGTGATCCTCCCTTTTATGGACTGGTTTTCAGCCCTGTGATGGACTGGTGATCCTCCTTTTGATGGACTGGGTATCCTCCCTCTGATGGACTGGTGATCAGCCCTGTGATGGACTGGTGATCCTCCCTTTGATGGACTGGTGATCAGCCCTGTGATGGACTAGTGATCCTCCCTGTGATGGACTGGTGATCAGCCCTGTGATGGACTGGTGATCCTTCCTGTATTGGACTGGTGATCCTCCCTGTGATGGACTGGTGATCCTCCCTGTGTTGGACTGGTGATCAGACCTGTGATGGACTGGTGATCCTTTCTGTGATGGACTGGTGATGAGCACTGTGATGGACTGGTGATCAGCCCTGTGTTGGACTGGTGATCCTCCCTGTGCTGGATTGGTGATCCTCCCTGTGATGGACTGGTGATCCTCCCTGTGATGGACTGGTGATCAGCCCTGTGATGGACTGGTGATCCTCCCTGTGATGGACTGGTGATCCTTCCTCTGATGGACTGGTGATCCTCCCTGTGATGGACTGGTGATCAGCCCTGTGTTAGACTGGTGATCCTCCCTGTGTTGGACTGGTGAAAAGCACTGTGTTGGACCGGTGATGAGCCCTGTGTTGCACTGGTGATCCTCCCTTTGATGGGCTGGTTATCAGCCCTGTGATGGACTGGTGATCCTCCCTGTGCTAGATTGGTGATCCTCCCTGTGATGGACTAGTGATCCTCCCTGTGATGGACTGGTGATCAGCCCTGTGATGGACTGGTGATCCTCCCTGTATTGGACTGGTGATCCTCCCTGTGATGGACTGGTGATCCTCCCTGTGTTGGACTGGTGATCAGACCTGTGATGGACTGGTGATGAGCCCTGTGATGGACTGGTGATCAGCCCTATGTTGGACTGGTGATCAGACCTGTGATGGACTGGTGATGAGCCCTGTCATGGACTGGTGATCCTCCCTGTGATGGATTGGTGATCCTCCCTCTGATGGACTGGTGATCAGCCCTGTGATGGACTGGTGATCCTCCCTGTGATGGATTGGTGATCCTCCCTGTGATGAACTGGTGTTCCTCCCTGTGATGGACTGGTGATCAGCCCTGTTATGGACTGGTGATCAGACCTGTGATGGACTGGTGATCAGCCCATCGATGGACTGGTGATCCTCCCGGTGATGGACTGGTGATCAGCCCTGTGTTAGACTGTTGATCCTCTCTGTGTTGGACTGGTGATCAGCCCTGTGTTGGACCGGTGATGAGCCCTGTGTTGGACTGGTGATCCTCCCTTTGATGGGCTGGTTATCGGCCCTGTGATGGACTGGTGATCCTCCCTTTGATGGACTGGTGATCCTCTCTTTGATGGACTGGTTATAGCCCCTTTGATGGACTGGTTATCAGCCATGTGATGGACTGGTGATCCTCCCTTTGATGGACTGGTGATCAGCCCTGTGATGGACTGGTGATCCTCCTTGTTATGGACTGGTGATCCTCCCTCTGATGGACTGGTGATCAGCCCTGTGATGGACTGGTGATCCTCCCTGTGCTGGATTCGTGATCCTCCCTGTGATGGACTGGTGATCCTCCCTGTGATGGACTGGTGATCAGCACTGTGATGGACTGGTGATCCTCCCTGTGATGGACTGGTGATCCTCCCTCTGATGGACTGGTGATCAGCCCTATGATGGACTGGTGATCCTCTCTGTGATGGACTGGTGATCCTCCCTTTGATGGACTGGTGATCATCCCTTTGATGGACTGGTTATAACCCCTTCGATGGACTGGTTATCAGCCATGTGATGGATTGGTGATCCTCCCTTTTATGGACTGGTTTTCAGCCATGTGATGGACTGGTGATCAGACCTGTGATGGACTGGTTATCAGCCATGTGATGGACTGGTGATCCTCCCTTTGATGGACTGGTGATCCTTCCTGTATTGGACTGGTGATCAGACCTGTGTTGGACTGGTGATCAGACCTGTGATGGACTGGTGATGAGCCCTGTGATGGACTGGTGATCAGCCCTATGTTGAACTGGTGATCAGCCCTGTGATGGACTGGTGATCCTACCTGTGCTGGATTAGTGATCCTCCCTGTGATGGACTGGTGATCCTCCCTGTGATGGACTGGTGATCAGCCCTGTGATGGACTGGTGATCCTCCCTTTGATGGACTGGTGATCAGCCCTGTGATGGACTGGTGATCCTCCCGGTGATGGACTGGTGATCAGCCCTGTTTTAGACTGGTGATCCTCCCTGTGTTGGACTGGTGATCAGCCCTGTGTTGGACCGGTGATGAGCCCTGTGTTGGACTGGTGATCCTCCCTTTGATGGACTTGTGATCCTCCCTTTGATGGGCTGGTTATCAGCCCTGTGATGGACTGGTGATCCTCCCTTTGATGGACTGGTGATCCTCTCTTTGATGGACTGGTTACAGCCCCTTTGATGGACTGGTTATCAGCCATGTGATGGACTGGTGATCCTCCCTTTGATGGACTGGTTATCAGCCATGTGATGGACTGGTAATCCTCCATTTGATGGACTGGTGATCAGCCCTGTGATGGACTGGTGATCAGCCCTGTGATGGACTGGTGATCCTCCCTTTGATGGACTGGTGATCAGCCCTGTGATGGACTGGTGATCCTCCCGGTGATGGACTGGTGATCAGCCCTGTTTTAGACTGGTGATCCTCCCTGTGTTGGACTGGTGATCAGCCCTATGTTGGACCGGTGATGAGCCCTGTGTTGGACTGGTGATCCTCCCTTTGATGGACTGGTGATCCTCCCTTTGATGGGCTGGTTACCAGCCCTGTGATGGACTGGTGATCCTCCCTTTGATGGACTGGTGATCCTCCCTTTGATGGACTGGTTATAGCCCCTGTGATGGACTGGTTATCAGCCATGTGATGGACTGGTGATCCTCCCTTTGATGGACTGGTGATCCTTCCTGTATTGGACTGGTGATCAGACCTGTGTTGGACTGGTGATCAGACCTGTGATGGACTGGTGATGAGCCCTGTGATGGACTGGTGATCAGCCCTATGTTGAACTGGTGATCAGCCCTGTGATGGACTGGTGATCCTACCTGTGCTGGATTAGTGATCCTCCCTGTGATGGACTGGTGATCCTCCCTGTGATGGACTGGTGATCAGCCCTGTGATGGACTGGTGATCCTCCCGGTGATGGACTGGTGATCAGCCCTGTTTTAGACTGGTGATCCTCCCTGTGTTGGACTGGTGATCAGCCCTGTGTTGGACCGGTGATGAGCCCTGTGTTGGACTGGTGATCCTCCCTTTGATGGACTTGTGATCCTCCCTTTGATGGGCTGGTTATCAGCCCTGTGATGGACTGGTGATCCTCCCTTTGATGGACTGGTGATCCTCTCTTTGATGGACTGGTTACAGCCCCTTTGATGGACTGGTTATCAGCCATGTGATGGACTGGTGATCCTCCCTTTGATGGACTGGTTATCAGCCATGTGATGGACTGGTAATCCTCCCTGTGATGGACTGGTGATCCTTTCTGTGATGGACTGCTGATGAGCACTGTGATGGACTGGTGATCAGCCATGTGATGGACTGGTAATCCTCCATTTGATGGACTGGTGATCAGCCCTGTGATGGACTGGTGATCAGCCCTGTGATGGACTGGTGATCCTCCCTGTGCTGGATTGGTGATCCTCCCTGTGATGGACTGGTGATCCTCCCTGTGATGGACTGGTGATCAGCCCTGTGTTAGACTGGTGATCCTCCCTGTGTTGGACTGGTGATCAGCCCTGTGTTGGACCGGTGATGAGCCCTGTGTTGGACTGGTGATCCTCCCTTTGATGGACTGGTGATCCTCCCTTTGATGGGCTGGTTACCAGCGCTGTGATGGACTGGTGATCCTCCCTTTGATGGACTGGTGATCCTCCCTTTGATGGACTGGTTATAGCCCCTGTGATGGACTGGTTATCAGCCATGTGATGGACTGGTGATCCTCCCTTTGATGGACTGGTTATAGCCCCTGTGATGGACTGGTTATCAGCCATGTGATGGACTGGTGATCCTCCCTGTGATGGATTGGTGATCCTCCCTGTGATGGACTGTTGATCCTCCCTGTGATGGACTGGTGATCCTCCCTCTGATGGACTGGTGATCCTCCCTGTGATGGACTGGTGATCCTTTCTGTGATGGACTGGTGATGAGCCCTGTGATGGACTGGTGATCAGCCCTGTGTTGGACTGGTGATCCTCCCTGTGATGGACTGGTGATCGTCCCTGTGATGGACTGGTTATAGCCCCTGTGATGGACTGGTAATCAGCCATGTGATGGACTGGTGATCCTCCCTGTGATGGATTGGTGATCCTCCCTGTGATGGACTGTTGATCCTCCCTGTGATGGACTGGTGATCCTCCCTCTGATGGACTGGTGATCTTCCCTGTGATGGACTGGTGATCCTTTCTGTGATGGACTGGTGATGAGCACTGTGATGGACTGGTGATCAGCCCTGTGTTGGACTGGTGATCCTCCCTGTGCTGGATTGGTGATCCTCCCTGTGATGGACTGGTGATCCTCCCTGTGATGGACTGGTGATCAGCCCTGTGATGGACTGGTGATCCTCCCTGTGTTGGACTGGTGATCCTTCCTCTGATGGACTGGTGATCCTCCCTGTGATGGACTGGTGATCAGCCCTGTGATGGACTGTTGATCCTCCCGGTGATGGACTGGTGATCAGCCCTGTGTTAGACTGGTGATCCTCCCTGTGTTGGACTGGTGATCAGCACTGTGTTGGACCGGTGATGAGCCCTGTGTTGCACTGGTGATCCTCCCTTTGATGGGCTGGTTATCAGCCCTGTGATGGACTGGTGATCCTCCCTTTGATGGACTGGTGATCCTCCCTTTGATGGACTGGTTATAGCCCCTTTGATGGACTGGTTATCAGCCATGTGATGGACTGGTGATCCTCCCTTTGATGGACTGGTGATCAGCCCTGTGATGGACTGGTGATCCTCCTTGTTATGGACTGGTGATCCTCCCTCTGATGGACTGGTGATCAGCCCTGTGATGGACTGGTGATCCTCCCTGTGCTGGATTCGTGATCCTCCCTGTGATGGACTGGTGATCCTCCCTGTGATGGACTGGTGATCAGCACTGTGATGGACTGGTGATCCTCCCTGTGATGGACTGGTGATCCTCCCTCTGATGGACTGGTGATCAGCCCTATGATGGACTGGTGATCCTCTCTGTGATGGACTGGTGATCCTCCCTTTGATGGACTGGTGATCATCCCTTTGATGGACTGGTTATAACCCCTTCGATGGACTGGTTATCAGCCATGTGATGGATTGGTGATCCTCCCTTTTATGGACTGGTTTTCAGCCCTGTGATGGACTGGTGATCCTCCTTTTGATGGACTGGGTATCCTCCCTCTGATGGACTGGTGATCAGCCCTGTGATGGACTGGTGATCCTCCCTTTGATGGACTGGTGATCAGCCCTGTGATGGACTAGTGATCCTCCCTGTGATGGAGTGGTGATCAGCCCTGTGATGGACTGGTGATCCTTCCTGTATTGGACTGGTGATCCTCCCTGTGATGGACTGGTGATCCTCCCTGTGTTGGACTGGTGATCAGACCTGTGATGGACTGGTGATCCTTTCTGTGATGGACTGGTGATGAGCACTGTGATGGACTGGTGATCAGCCCTGTGTTGGACTGGTGATCCTCCCTGTGCTGGATTGGTGATCCTCCCTGTGATGGACTGGTGATCCTCCCTGTGATGGACTGGTGATCAGCCCTGTGATGGACTGGTGATCCTCCCTGTGATGGACTGGTGATCCTTCCTCTGATGGACTGGTGATCCTCCCTGTGATGGACTGGTGATCAGCCCTGTGATGGACTGTTGATCCTCCCGGTGATGGACTGGTGATCAGCCCTGTGTTAGACTGGTGATCCTCCCTGTGTTGGACTGGTGATCAGCACTGTGTTGGACCGGTGATGAGCCCTGTGTTGCACTGGTGATCCTCCCTTTGATGGGCTGGTTATCAGCCCTGTGATGGACTGGTGATCCTCCCTGTGCTAGATTGGTGATCCTCCCTGTGATGGACTAGTGATCCTCCCTGTGATGGACTGGTGATCAGCCCTGTGATGGACTGGTGATCCTCCCTGTATTGGACTGGTGATCCTCCCTGTGATGGACTGGTGATCCTCCCTGTGTTGGACTGGTGATCAGACCTGTGATGGACTGGTGATGAGCCCTGTGATGGACTGGTGATCAGCCCTATGTTGGACTGGTGATCAGACCTGTGATGGACTGGTGATGAGCCCTGTCATGGACTGGTGATCCTCCCTGTGATGGATTGGTGATCCTCCCTCTGATGGACTGGTGATCAGCCCTGTGATGGACTGGTGATCCTCCCTGTGATGGATTGGTGATCCTCCCTGTGATGGACTGTTGATCCTCCCTGTGATGGACTGGTGATCCTCCCTCTGATGGACTGGTGATCCTCCCTGTGATGGACTGGTGATCCTTTCTGTGATGGACTGGTGATGAGCCCTGTGATGGACTGGTGATCAGCCCTGTGTTGGACTGGTGATCCTCCCTGTGATGGACTGGTGATCGTCCCTGTGATGGACTGGTTATAGCCCCTGTGATGGACTGGTTATCAGCCATGTGATGGACTGGTGATCCTCCAGGTGATGGATTGGTGATCCTCCCTCTGATGGACTGGTGATCCTCCCTTTGATGGACTGGTGATCCTCCCTTTGATGGGCTGGTTACCAGCGCTGTGATGGACTGGTGATCCTCCCTTTGATGGACTGGTGATCCTCCCTTTGATGGACTGGTTATAGCCCCTGTGATGGACTGGTTATCAGCCATGTGATGGACTGGTGATCCTCCCTGTGATGGATTGGTGATCCTCCCTGTGATGGACTGTTGATCCTCCCTGTGATGGACTGGTGATCCTCCCTCTGATGGACTGGTGATCCTCCCTGTGATGGACTGGTGATCCTTTCTGTGATGGACTGGTGATGAGCCCTGTGATGGACTGGTGATCAGCCCTGTGTTGGACTGGTGATCAGACCTGTGATGGACTGGTGATGAGCCCTGTGATGGACTGGTGATCAGCCCTATGTTGAACTGGTGATCAGCCCTGTGATGGACTGGTGATCCTACCTCTAATGGACTGGTGATCAGCCCTGTGATGGACTGGTGATCCTACCTGTGCTGGATTAGTGATCCTCCCTGTAATGGACTGGTGATCCTCCCTGTGATGGACTGGTGATCCTCCCTTTGATGGACTGGTGATGAGCCCTGTGATGGACTGGTGATCAGCCCTGTGTTGGACTGGTGATCCTCCCTGTGTTGGACTGGTGATCAGCCCTATGTTGGACCGGTGATCAGCCCTGTGATGGACTGGTGATCCTACCTGTGCTGGATTAGTGATCCTCCCTGTGATGGACTGGTGATCCTCCCTGTGATGGACTGGTGATCAGCCCTGTGATGGACTGGTGATCCTCCCTTTGATGGACTGGTGATCAGCCCTGTGATGGACTGGTGATCCTCCCGGTGATGGACTGGTGATCAGCCCTGTTTTAGACTGGTGATCCTCCCTGTGTTGGACTGGTGATCAGCCCTGTGTTGGACCGGTGATGAGCCCTGTGTTGGACTGGTGATCCTCCCTTTGATGGACTTGTGATCCTCCCTTTGATGGGCTGGTTATCAGCCCTGTGATGGACTGGTGATCCTCCCTTTGATGGACTGGTGATCCTCTCTTTGATGGACTGGTTACAGCCCCTTTGATGGACTGGTTATCAGCCATGTGATGGACTGGTGATCCTCCCTTTGATGGACTGGTTATCAGCCATGTGATGGACTGGTAATCCTCCATTTGATGGACTGGTGATCAGCCCTGTGATGGACTGGTGATCAGCCCTGTGATGGACTGGTGATCCTCCCTGTGATGGACTGGTGATCCTCCCTCTGATGGACTGGTGATCAGCCCTATGATGGACTGGTGATCCTCTCTGTGATGGACTGGTGATCCTCCCTTTGATGGACTGGTGATGAGCCCTGTGATGGACTGGTGATCAGCCCTGTGTTGGACTGGTGATCCTCCCTGTGTTGGACTGGTGATCAGCCCTGTGTTGGACCGGTGATGAGCCCTGTGTTGGACTGGTGATCCTCCCTTTGATGGACTGGTGATCCTCCCTTTGATGGGCTGGTTACCAGCCCTGTGATGGACTGGTGATCCTCCCTTTGATGGACTGGTGATCCTCCCTTTGATGGACTGGTTATAGCCCCTGTGATGGACTGGTTATCAGCCATGTGATGGACTGGTGATCCTCCCTTTGATGGACTGGTGATCCTTCCTGTATTGGACTGGTGATCAGACCTGTGTTGGACTGGTGATCAGACCTGTGATGGACTGGTGATGAGCCCTGTGATGGACTGGTGATCAGCCCTATGTTGAACTGGTGATCAGACCTGTGATGGACTGGTGATGAGCCCTGTCATGGACTGGTTATCCTCCTTGTGATGGACTGGTGATCCTCCCTCTAATGGACTGGTGATCAGCCCTGTGATGGACTGGTGATCCTACCTGTGCTGGATTAGTGATCCTCCCTGTAATGGACTGGTGATCCTCCCTGTGATGGACTGGTGATCCTCCCTTTGATGGACTGGTGATGAGCCCTGTGATGGACTGGTGATCAGCCCTGTGTTGGACTGGTGATCCTCCCTGTGTTGGACTGGTGATCAGCCCTATGTTGGACCGGTGATGAGCCCTGTGTTGGACTGGTGATCCTCCCTTTGATGGACTGGTGATCCTCCCTTTGATGGGCTGGTTACCAGCCCTGTGATGGACTGGTGATCCTCCCTTTGATGGACTGGTGATCCTCCCTTTGATGGACTGGTTATAGCCCCTGTGATGGACTGGTTATCAGCCATGTGATGGACTGGTGATCCTCCCTTTGATGGACTGGTGATCCTTCCTGTATTGGACTGGTGATCAGACCTGTGTTGGACTGGTGATCAGACCTGTGATGGACTGGTGATGAGCCCTGTGATGGACTGGTGATCAGCCCTATGTTGAACTGGTGATCAGCCCTGTGATGGACTGGTGATCCTACCTCTAATGGACTGGTGATCAGCCCTGTGATGGACTGGTGATCCTACCTGTGCTGGATTAGTGATCCTCCCTGTAATGGACTGGTGATCCTCCCTGTGATGGACTGGTGATCCTCCCTTTGATGGACTGGTGATGGGCCCTGTGATGGACTGGTGATCAGCCCTGTGTTGGACTGGTGATCCTCCCTGTGTTGGACTGGTGATCAGCCCTATGTTGGACCGGTGATGAGCCCTGTGTTGGACTGGTGATCCTCCCTTTGATGGACTGGTGATCCTCCCTTTGATGGGCTGGTTACCAGCCCTGTGATGGACTGGTGATCCTCCTTTTGATGGACTGGTGATCCTCCCTTTGATGGACTGGTTATAGCCCCTGTGATGGACTGGTTATCAGCCATGTGATGGACTGGTGATCCTCCCTTTGATGGACTGGTGATCCTTCCTGTATTGGACTGGTGATCAGACCTGTGTTGGACTGGTGATCAGACCTGTGATGGACTGGTGATGAGCCCTGTGATGGACTGGTGATCAGCCCTATGTTGAACTGGTGATCAGCCCTGTGATGGACTGGTGATCCTACCTGTGCTGGATTAGTGATCCTCCCTGTGATGGACTGGTGATCCTCCCTGTGAAGGACTGGTGATCAGCCCTGTGATGGACTGGTGATCCTCCCTTTGATGGACTGGTGATCAGCCCTGTGATGGACTGGTGATCCTCCCGGTGATGGACTGGTGATCAGCCCTGTTTTAGACTGGTGATCCTCCCTGTGTTGGACTGGTGATCAGCCCTGTGTTGGACCGGTGATGAGCCCTGTGTTGGACTGGTGATCCTCCCTTTGATGGACTTGTGATCCTCCCTTTGATGGGCTGGTTATCAGCCCTGTGATGGACTGGTGATCCTCCCTTTGATGGACTGGTGATCCTCTCTTTGATGGACTGGTTACAGCCCCTTTGATGGACTGGTTATCAGCCATGTGATGGACTGGTGATCCTCCCTTTGATGGACTGGTTATCAGCCATGTGATGGACTGGTAATCCTCCATTTGATGGACTGGTGATCAGCCCTGTGATGGACTGGTGATCAGCCCTGTGATGGACTGGTGATCCTCCCTTTGATGGACTGGTGATCCTCCCTTTGATGGACTGGTTATAGCCCCTGTGATGGACTGGTTATCAGCCATGTGATGGACTGGTGATCCTCCCTGTGATGGACTGGTGATCAGCCCTGTGATGGACTGGTGATCCTCCCTGTGATGGACTGGTGATCCTCCTTGTTATGGACTGGTGATCCTCCCTGTGATGGACTGGTGATCAGCCCTGTGATGGACTGGTGATCCTCCCTGTGCTGGATTGGTGATCCTCCCTGTGTTGGACTGGTGATCAGACCTGTGATGGACTGGTGATGAGCCCTGTGATGGACTGGTGATCAGCCCTATGTTGGACTGGTGATCAGACCTGTGATGGACTGGTGATGAGCCCTGTCATGGACTGGTGATCCTCCCTGTGATGGATTGGTGATCCTCCCTCTGATGGACTGGTGATCAGCCCTGTGATGGACTGGTGATCCTCCCTGTGATGGATTGGTGATCCTCCCTGTGATGGACTGGTGTTCCTCCCTGTGATGGACTGGTGATCAGCCCTGTTATGGACTGGTGATCAGACCTGTGATGGACTGGTGATCAGCCCATCGATGAACTGGTGATCCTCCCGGTGATGGACTGGTGACCCTCCCTTTGATGGACTGGTGATCCTCCCTTTGATGGACTGGTTATAGCCCCTGTGATGGACTGGTTATCAGCCATGTGATGGACTGGTGATCAGCCCTGTGTTGGACCGGTGATGAGCCCTTTGTTGGACTGGTGGTCCTCCCTTTGATGGACTGGTGATCCTCCCTTTGATGGGCTGGTTACCAGCGCTGTGATGGACTGGTGATCCTCCCTTTGATGGACTGGTGATCCTCCCTTTGATGGACTGGTTATAGCCCCTGTGATGGACTGGTTATCAGCCATGTGATGGACTGGTGATCCTCCCTGTGATGGATTGGTGATCCTCCCTGTGATGGACTGTTGATCCTCCCTGTGATGGACTGGTGATCCTCCCTCTGATGGACTGGTGATCCTCCCTGTGATGTACTGGTGATCCTTTCTGTGATGGACTGGTGATGAGCCCTGTGATGGACTGGTGATCAGCCCTGTGTTGGACTGGTGATCCTCCCTGTGATGGACTGGTGATCGTCCCTGTGATGGACTGGTTATAGCCCCTGTGATGGACTGGTTATCAGCCATGTGATGGACTGGTGATCCTCCCTGTGATGGATTGGTGATCCTCCCTGTGATGGACTGTTGATCCTCCCTGTGATGGACTGGTGATCCTCCCTCTGATGGACTGGTGATCCTCCCTGTGATGGACTGGTGATCCTTTCTGTGATGGACTGCTGATAAGCACTGTGATGGACTGGTGATCAGCCCTGTGTTGGACTGGTGATCCTCCCTGTGCTGGATTGGTGATCGTCCCTGTGATGGACTGGTGATCCTCCCTGTGATGGACTGGTGATCAGCCCTGTGATGGACTGGTGATCCTCCCTGTGATGGACTGGTAATCCTTCCTCTGATGGACTGGTGATCCTCCCTGTGATGGACTGGTGATCAGCCCTGTGATGGACTGTTGATCCTCCCGGTGATGGACTGGTGATCAGCCCTGTGTTAGACTGGTGATCCTCCCTGTGGTGGACTGGTGATCAGCACTGTGTTGGACCGGTGATGAGCCCTGTGTTGCACTGGTGATCCTCCCTTTGATGGGCTGGTTATCAGCCCTGTGATGGACTGGTGATCCTCCCTGTGCTAGATTGGTGATCCTCCCTGTGATGGACTAGTGATCCTCCCTGTGATGGACTGGTGATCAGCCCTGTGATGGACTGGTGATCCTTCCTGTATTGGACTGGTGATCCTCCCTGTGATGGACTGGTGATCCTCCCTGTGTTGGACTGGTGATCAGACCTGTGATGGACTGGTGATGAGCTCTGTGATGGACTGGTGATCAGCCCTATGTTGGACTGGTGATCAGACCTGTGATGGACTGGTGATGAGCCCTGTCATGGACTGGTGATCCTCCCTGTGATGGATTGGTGATCCTCCCTCTGATGGACTGGTGATCAGCCCTGTGATGGACTGGTGATCCTCCCTGTGATGGATTGGTGATCCTCCCTGTGATGGACTGGTGATCCTCCCTGTGATGGACTGGTGATCAGCCCTGTTATGGACTGGTGATCAGACCTGTGATGGACTGGTGATCAGCCCATCGATGGACTGGTGATCCTCCCGGTGATGGACTGGTGATCAGCCCTGTGTTAGACTCGTGATCCTCTCTGTGTTGGACTGGTGATCAGCCCTGTGTTGGACCGGTGATGAGCCCTGTGTTGGACTGGTGATCCTCCCTTTGATGGACTGGTGATCCTCCCTTTGATGGGCTGGTTATCAGCCCTGTGATGGACTGGTGATCCTCCCTTTGATGGACTGGTGATCCTCCCTTTGATGGACTGGTTATAGCCCCTTTGATGGACTGGTTATCAGCCATGTGATGGACTGGTGATCCTCCCTTTGATGGACTGGTGATCAGCCCTGTGATGGACTGGTGATCCTCCTTGTTATGGACTGGTGATCCTCCCTCTGATGGACTGGTGATCAGCCCTGTGATGGACTGTTGATCCTCCCTGTGATGGACTGGTGATCCTCCCTCTGATGGACTGGTGATCCTCCCTGTGATGGACTGGTGATCCTTTCTGTGATGGACTGGTGATGAGCCCTGTGATGGACTGGTGATCAGCCCTGTGTTGGACTGGTGATCCTCCCTGTGATGGACTGGTGATCGTCCCTGTGATGGACTGGTTATAGCCCCTGTGATGGACTGGTTATCAGCCATGTGATGGACTGGTGATCCTCCCTGTGATGGATTGGTGATCCTCCCTGTGATGGACTGTTGATCCTCCCTGTGATGGACTGGTGATCCTCCCTCTGATGGACTGGTGATCCTCCCTGTGATGGACTGGTGATCCTTTCTGTGATGGACTGCTGATGAGCACTGTGATGGACTGGTGATCAGCCCTGTGTTGGACTGGTGATCCTCCCTGTGCTGGATTGGTGATCTTCCCTGTGATGGACTGGTGATCCTCCCTGTGATGGACTGGTGATCAGCCCTGTGATGGACTGGTGATCCTCCCTGTGATGGACTGGTGATCCTTCCTCTGATGGACTGGTGATCCTCCCTGTGATGGACTGGTGATCAGCCCTGTGATGGACTGTTGATCCTCCCGGTGATGGACTGGTGATCAGCCCTGTGTTAGAAAGGTGATCCTCCCTGTGGTGGACTGGTGATCAGCACTGTGTTGGACCGGTGATGAGCCCTGTGTTGCACTGGTGATCCTCCCTTTGATGGGCTGGTTATCAGCCCTGTGATGGACTGGTGATCCTCCCTGTGCTAGATTGGTGATCCTCCCTGTGATGGACTAGTGATCCTCCCTGTGATGGACTGGTGATCAGCCCTGTGATGGACTGGTGATCCTTCCTGTATTGGACTGGTGATCCTCCCTGTGATGGACTGGTGATCCTCCCTGTGTTGGACTGGTGATCAGACCTGTGATGGACTGGTGATGAGCCCTGTGATGGACTGGTGATCAGCCCTATGTTGGACTGGTGATCAGACCTGTGATGGACTGGTGATGAGCCCTGTCATGGACTGGTGATCCTCCCTGTGATGGATTGGTGATCCTCCCTCTGATGGACTGGTGATCAGCCCTGTGATGGACTGGTGATCCTCCCTGTGATGGACTGGTGATCAGCCCTGTGATGGACTGGTGATCCTCCCTGTGATGGACTGGTAATCCTTCCTCTGATGGACTGGTGATCCTCCCTGTGATGGACTGGTGATCAGCCCTGTGATGGACTGTTGATCCTCCCGGTGATGGACTGGTGATCAGCCCTGTGTTAGACTGGTGATCCTCCCTGTGGTGGACTGGTGATCAGCACTGTGTTGGACCGGTGATGAGCCCTGTGTTGCACTGGTGATCCTCCCTTTGATGGGCTGGTTATCAGCCCTGTGATGGACTGGTGATCCTCCCTGTGCTAGATTGGTGATCCTCCCTGTGATGGACTAGTGATCCTCCCTGTGATGGACTGGTGATCAGCCCTGTGATGGACTGGTGATCCTTCCTGTATTGGACTGGTGATCCTCCCTGTGATGGACTGGTGATCCTCCCTGTGTTGGACTGGTGATCAGACCTGTGATGGACTGGTGATGAGCTCTGTGATGGACTGGTGATCAGCCCTATGTTGGACTGGTGATCAGACCTGTGATGGACTGGTGATGAGCCCTGTCATGGACTGGTGATCCTCCCTGTGATGGATTGGTGATCCTCCCTCTGATGGACTGGTGATCAGCCCTGTGATGGACTGGTGATCCTCCCTGTGATGGATTGGTGATCCTCCCTGTGATGGACTGGTGATCCTCCCTGTGATGGACTGGTGATCAGCCCTGTTATGGACTGGTGATCAGACCTGTGATGGACTGGTGATCAGCCCATCGATGGACTGGTGATCCTCCCGGTGATGGACTGGTGATCAGCCCTGTGTTAGACTCGTGATCCTCTCTGTGTTGGACTGGTGATCAGCCCTGTGTTGGACCGGTGATGAGCCCTGTGTTGGACTGGTGATCCTCCCTTTGATGGACTGGTGATCCTCCCTTTGATGGGCTGGTTATCAGCCCTGTGATGGACTGGTGATCCTCCCTTTGATGGACTGGTGATCCTCCCTTTGATGGACTGGTTATAGCCCCTTTGATGGACTGGTTATCAGCCATGTGATGGACTGGTGATCCTCCCTTTGATGGACTGGTGATCAGCCCTGTGATGGACTGGTGATCCTCCTTGTTATGGACTGGTGATCCTCCCTCTGATGGACTGGTGATCAGCCCTGTGATGGACTGTTGATCCTCCCTGTGATGGACTGGTGATCCTCCCTCTGATGGACTGGTGATCCTCCCTGTGATGGACTGGTGATCCTTTCTGTGATGGACTGGTGATGAGCCCTGTGATGGACTGGTGATCAGCCCTGTGTTGGACTGGTGATCCTCCCTGTGATGGACTGGTGATCGTCCCTGTGATGGACTGGTTATAGCCCCTGTGATGGACTGGTTATCAGCCATGTGATGGACTGGTGATCCTCCCTGTGATGGATTGGTGATCCTCCCTGTGATGGACTGTTGATCCTCCCTGTGATGGACTGGTGATCCTCCCTCTGATGGACTGGTGATCCTCCCTGTGATGGACTGGTGATCCTTTCTGTGATGGACTGCTGATGAGCACTGTGATGGACTGGTGATCAGCCCTGTGTTGGACTGGTGATCCTCCCTGTGCTGGATTGGTGATCTTCCCTGTGATGGACTGGTGATCCTCCCTGTGATGGACTGGTGATCAGCCCTGTGATGGACTGGTGATCCTCCCTGTGATGGACTGGTGATCCTCCCTCTGATGGACTGGTGATCAGCCCTATGATGGACTGGTGATCCTCTCTGTGATGGACTGGTGATCCTCCCTTTGATGGACTGGTGATGAGCCCTGTGATGGACTGGTGATCAGCCCTGTGTTGGACTGGTGATCCTCCCTGTGTTGGACTGGTGATCAGCCCTGTGTTGGACCGGTGATGAGCCCTGTGTTGGACTGGTGATCCTCCCTTTGATGGACTGGTGATCCTCCCTTTGATGGGCTGGTTACCAGCCCTGTGATGGACTGGTGATCCTCCCTTTGATGGACTGGTGATCCTCCCTTTGATGGACTGGTTATAGCCCCTGTGATGGACTGGTTATCAGCCATGTGATGGACTGGTGATCCTCCCTTTGATGGACTGGTGATCCTTCCTGTATTGGACTGGTGATCAGACCTGTGTTGGACTGGTGATCAGACCTGTGATGGACTGGTGATGAGCCCTGTGATGGACTGGTGATCAGCCCTATGTTGAACTGGTGATCAGACCTGTGATGGACTGGTGATGAGCCCTGTCATGGACTGGTTATCCTCCTTGTGATGGACTGGTGATCCTCCCTCTAATGGACTGGTGATCAGCCCTGTGATGGACTGGTGATCCTACCTGTGCTGGATTAGTGATCCTCCCTGTAATGGACTGGTGATCCTCCCTGTGATGGACTGGTGATCCTCCCTTTGATGGACTGGTGATGAGCCCTGTGATGGACTGGTGATCAGCCCTGTGTTGGACTGGTGATCCTCCCTGTGTTGGACTGGTGATCAGCCCTATGTTGGACCGGTGATGAGCCCTGTGTTGGACTGGTGATCCTCCCTTTGATGGACTGGTGATCCTCCCTTTGATGGGCTGGTTACCAGCCCTGTGATGGACTGGTGATCCTCCCTTTGATGGACTGGTGATCCTCCCTTTGATGGACTGGTTATAGCCCCTGTGATGGACTGGTTATCAGCCATGTGATGGACTGGTGATCCTCCCTTTGATGGACTGGTGATCCTTCCTGTATTGGACTGGTGATCAGACCTGTGTTGGACTGGTGATCAGACCTGTGATGGACTGGTGATGAGCCCTGTGATGGACTGGTGATCAGCCCTATGTTGAACTGGTGATCAGCCCTGTGATGGACTGGTGATCCTACCTCTAATGGACTGGTGATCAGCCCTGTGATGGACTGGTGATCCTACCTGTGCTGGATTAGTGATCCTCCCTGTAATGGACTGGTGATCCTCCCTGTGATGGACTGGTGATCCTCCCTTTGATGGACTGGTGATGGGCCCTGTGATGGACTGGTGATCAGCCCTGTGTTGGACTGGTGATCCTCCCTGTGTTGGACTGGTGATCAGCCCTATGTTGGACCGGTGATGAGCCCTGTGTTGGACTGGTGATCCTCCCTTTGATGGACTGGTGATCCTCCCTTTGATGGGCTGGTTACCAGCCCTGTGATGGACTGGTGATCCTCCTTTTGATGGACTGGTGATCCTCCCTTTGATGGACTGGTTATAGCCCCTGTGATGGACTGGTTATCAGCCATGTGATGGACTGGTGATCCTCCCTTTGATGGACTGGTGATCCTTCCTGTATTGGACTGGTGATCAGACCTGTGTTGGACTGGTGATCAGACCTGTGATGGACTGGTGATGAGCCCTGTGATGGACTGGTGATCAGCCCTATGTTGAACTGGTGATCAGCCCTGTGATGGACTGGTGATCCTACCTGTGCTGGATTAGTGATCCTCCCTGTGATGGACTGGTGATCCTCCCTGTGAAGGACTGGTGATCAGCCCTGTGATGGACTGGTGATCCTCCCTTTGATGGACTGGTGATCAGCCCTGTGATGGACTGGTGATCCTCCCTTTGATGGACTGGTGATCCTTCCTGTATTGGACTGGTGATCAGACCTGTGTTGGACTGGTGATCAGACCTGTGATGGACTGGTGATGAGCCCTGTGATGGACTGGTGATCAGCCCTATGTTGAACTGGTGATCAGCCCTGTGATGGACTGGTGATCCTACCTGTGCTGGATTAGTGATCCTCCCTGTGATGGACTGGTGATCCTCCCTGTGAAGGACTGGTGATCAGCCCTGTGATGGACTGGTGATCCTCCCTTTGATGGACTGGTGATCAGCCCTGTGATGGACTGGTGATCCTCCCGGTGATGGACTGGTGATCAGCCCTGTTTTAGACTGGTGATCCTCCCTGTGTTGGACTGGTGATCAGCCCTGTGTTGGACCGGTGATGAGCCCTGTGTTGGACTGGTGATCCTCCCTTTGATGGACTTGTGATCCTCCCTTTGATGGGCTGGTTATCAGCCCTGTGATGGACTGGTGATCCTCCCTTTGATGGACTGGTGATCCTCTCTTTGATGGACTGGTTACAGCCCCTTTGATGGACTGGTTATCAGCCATGTGATGGACTGGTGATCCTCCCTTTGATGGACTGGTTATCAGCCATGTGATGGACTGGTAATCCTCCATTTGATGGACTGGTGATCAGCCCTGTGATGGACTGGTGATCAGCCCTGTGATGGACTGGTGATCCTCCCTTTGATGGACTGGTGATCCTCCCTTTGATGGACTGGTTATAGCCCCTGTGATGGACTGGTTATCAGCCATGTGATGGACTGGTGATCCTCCCTGTGATGGACTGGTGATCAGCCCTGTGATGGACTGGTGATCCTCCCTGTGATGGACTGGTGATCCTCCTTGTTATGGACTGGTGATCCTCCCTGTGATGGACTGGTGATCAGCCCTGTGATGGACTGGTGATCCTCCCTGTGCTGGATTGGTGATCCTCCCTGTGTTGGACTGGTGATCAGACCTGTGATGGACTGGTGATGAGCCCTGTGATGGACTGGTGATCAGCCCTATGTTGGACTGGTGATCAGACCTGTGATGGACTGGTGATGAGCCCTGTCATGGACTGGTGATCCTCCCTGTGATGGATTGGTGATCCTCCCTCTGATGGACTGGTGATCAGCCCTGTGATGGACTGGTGATCCTCCCTGTGATGGATTGGTGATCCTCCCTGTGATGGACTGGTGTTCCTCCCTGTGATGGACTGGTGATCAGCCCTGTTATGGACTGGTGATCAGACCTGTGATGGACTGGTGATCAGCCCATCGATGAACTGGTGATCCTCCCGGTGATGGACTGGTGACCCTCCCTTTGATGGACTGGTGATCCTCCCTTTGATGGACTGGTTATAGCCCCTGTGATGGACTGGTTATCAGCCATGTGATGGACTGGTGATCAGCCCTGTGTTGGACCGGTGATGAGCCCTTTGTTGGACTGGTGGTCCTCCCTTTGATGGACTGGTGATCCTCCCTTTGATGGGCTGGTTACCAGCGCTGTGATGGACTGGTGATCCTCCCTTTGATGGACTGGTGATCCTCCCTTTGATGGACTGGTTATAGCCCCTGTGATGGACTGGTTATCAGCCATGTGATGGACTGGTGATCCTCCCTGTGATGGATTGGTGATCCTCCCTGTGATGGACTGTTGATCCTCCCTGTGATGGACTGGTGATCCTCCCTCTGATGGACTGGTGATCCTCCCTGTGATGTACTGGTGATCCTTTCTGTGATGGACTGGTGATGAGCCCTGTGATGGACTGGTGATCAGCCCTGTGTTGGACTGGTGATCCTCCCTGTGATGGACTGGTGATCGTCCCTGTGATGGACTGGTTATAGCCCCTGTGATGGACTGGTTATCAGCCATGTGATGGACTGGTGATCCTCCCTGTGATGGATTGGTGATCCTCCCTGTGATGGACTGTTGATCCTCCCTGTGATGGACTGGTGATCCTCCCTCTGATGGACTGGTGATCCTCCCTGTGATGGACTGGTGATCCTTTCTGTGATGGACTGCTGATAAGCACTGTGATGGACTGGTGATCAGCCCTGTGTTGGACTGGTGATCCTCCCTGTGCTGGATTGGTGATCGTCCCTGTGATGGACTGGTGATCCTCCCTGTGATGGACTGGTGATCAGCCCTGTGATGGACTGGTGATCCTCCCTGTGATGGACTGGTAATCCTTCCTCTGATGGACTGGTGATCCTCCCTGTGATGGACTGGTGATCAGCCCTGTGATGGACTGTTGATCCTCCCGGTGATGGACTGGTGATCAGCCCTGTGTTAGACTGGTGATCCTCCCTGTGGTGGACTGGTGATCAGCACTGTGTTGGACCGGTGATGAGCCCTGTGTTGCACTGGTGATCCTCCCTTTGATGGGCTGGTTATCAGCCCTGTGATGGACTGGTGATCCTCCCTGTGCTAGATTGGTGATCCTCCCTGTGATGGACTAGTGATCCTCCCTGTGATGGACTGGTGATCAGCCCTGTGATGGACTGGTGATCCTTCCTGTATTGGACTGGTGATCCTCCCTGTGATGGACTGGTGATCCTCCCTGTGTTGGACTGGTGATCAGACCTGTGATGGACTGGTGATGAGCTCTGTGATGGACTGGTGATCAGCCCTATGTTGGACTGGTGATCAGACCTGTGATGGACTGGTGATGAGCCCTGTCATGGACTGGTGATCCTCCCTGTGATGGATTGGTGATCCTCCCTCTGATGGACTGGTGATCAGCCCTGTGATGGACTGGTGATCCTCCCTGTGATGGATTGGTGATCCTCCCTGTGATGGACTGGTGATCCTCCCTGTGATGGACTGGTGATCAGCCCTGTTATGGACTGGTGATCAGACCTGTGATGGACTGGTGATCAGCCCATCGATGGACTGGTGATCCTCCCGGTGATGGACTGGTGATCAGCCCTGTGTTAGACTCGTGATCCTCTCTGTGTTGGACTGGTGATCAGCCCTGTGTTGGACCGGTGATGAGCCCTGTGTTGGACTGGTGATCCTCCCTTTGATGGACTGGTGATCCTCCCTTTGATGGGCTGGTTATCAGCCCTGTGATGGACTGGTGATCCTCCCTTTGATGGACTGGTGATCCTCCCTTTGATGGACTGGTTATAGCCCCTTTGATGGACTGGTTATCAGCCATGTGATGGACTGGTGATCCTCCCTTTGATGGACTGGTGATCAGCCCTGTGATGGACTGGTGATCCTCCTTGTTATGGACTGGTGATCCTCCCTCTGATGGACTGGTGATCAGCCCTGTGATGGACTGTTGATCCTCCCTGTGATGGACTGGTGATCCTCCCTCTGATGGACTGGTGATCCTCCCTGTGATGGACTGGTGATCCTTTCTGTGATGGACTGGTGATGAGCCCTGTGATGGACTGGTGATCAGCCCTGTGTTGGACTGGTGATCCTCCCTGTGATGGACTGGTGATCGTCCCTGTGATGGACTGGTTATAGCCCCTGTGATGGACTGGTTATCAGCCATGTGATGGACTGGTGATCCTCCCTGTGATGGATTGGTGATCCTCCCTGTGATGGACTGTTGATCCTCCCTGTGATGGACTGGTGATCCTCCCTCTGATGGACTGGTGATCCTCCCTGTGATGGACTGGTGATCCTTTCTGTGATGGACTGCTGATGAGCACTGTGATGGACTGGTGATCAGCCCTGTGTTGGACTGGTGATCCTCCCTGTGCTGGATTGGTGATCTTCCCTGTGATGGACTGGTGATCCTCCCTGTGATGGACTGGTGATCAGCCCTGTGATGGACTGGTGATCCTCCCTGTGATGGACTGGTGATCCTTCCTCTGATGGACTGGTGATCCTCCCTGTGATGGACTGGTGATCAGCCCTGTGATGGACTGTTGATCCTCCCGGTGATGGACTGGTGATCAGCCCTGTGTTAGAAAGGTGATCCTCCCTGTGGTGGACTGGTGATCAGCACTGTGTTGGACCGGTGATGAGCCCTGTGTTGCACTGGTGATCCTCCCTTTGATGGGCTGGTTATCAGCCCTGTGATGGACTGGTGATCCTCCCTGTGCTAGATTGGTGATCCTCCCTGTGATGGACTAGTGATCCTCCCTGTGATGGACTGGTGATCAGCCCTGTGATGGACTGGTGATCCTTCCTGTATTGGACTGGTGATCCTCCCTGTGATGGACTGGTGATCCTCCCTGTGTTGGACTGGTGATCAGACCTGTGATGGACTGGTGATGAGCCCTGTGATGGACTGGTGATCAGCCCTATGTTGGACTGGTGATCAGACCTGTGATGGACTGGTGATGAGCCCTGTCATGGACTGGTGATCCTCCCTGTGATGGATTGGTGATCCTCCCTCTGATGGACTGGTGATCAGCCCTGTGATGGACTGGTGATCCTCCCTGTGATGGACTGGTGATCAGCCCTGTGATGGACTGGTGATCCTCCCTGTGATGGACTGGTAATCCTTCCTCTGATGGACTGGTGATCCTCCCTGTGATGGACTGGTGATCAGCCCTGTGATGGACTGTTGATCCTCCCGGTGATGGACTGGTGATCAGCCCTGTGTTAGACTGGTGATCCTCCCTGTGGTGGACTGGTGATCAGCACTGTGTTGGACCGGTGATGAGCCCTGTGTTGCACTGGTGATCCTCCCTTTGATGGGCTGGTTATCAGCCCTGTGATGGACTGGTGATCCTCCCTGTGCTAGATTGGTGATCCTCCCTGTGATGGACTAGTGATCCTCCCTGTGATGGACTGGTGATCAGCCCTGTGATGGACTGGTGATCCTTCCTGTATTGGACTGGTGATCCTCCCTGTGATGGACTGGTGATCCTCCCTGTGTTGGACTGGTGATCAGACCTGTGATGGACTGGTGATGAGCTCTGTGATGGACTGGTGATCAGCCCTATGTTGGACTGGTGATCAGACCTGTGATGGACTGGTGATGAGCCCTGTCATGGACTGGTGATCCTCCCTGTGATGGATTGGTGATCCTCCCTCTGATGGACTGGTGATCAGCCCTGTGATGGACTGGTGATCCTCCCTGTGATGGATTGGTGATCCTCCCTGTGATGGACTGGTGATCCTCCCTGTGATGGACTGGTGATCAGCCCTGTTATGGACTGGTGATCAGACCTGTGATGGACTGGTGATCAGCCCATCGATGGACTGGTGATCCTCCCGGTGATGGACTGGTGATCAGCCCTGTGTTAGACTCGTGATCCTCTCTGTGTTGGACTGGTGATCAGCCCTGTGTTGGACCGGTGATGAGCCCTGTGTTGGACTGGTGATCCTCCCTTTGATGGACTGGTGATCCTCCCTTTGATGGGCTGGTTATCAGCCCTGTGATGGACTGGTGATCCTCCCTTTGATGGACTGGTGATCCTCCCTTTGATGGACTGGTTATAGCCCCTTTGATGGACTGGTTATCAGCCATGTGATGGACTGGTGATCCTCCCTTTGATGGACTGGTGATCAGCCCTGTGATGGACTGGTGATCCTCCTTGTTATGGACTGGTGATCCTCCCTCTGATGGACTGGTGATCAGCCCTGTGATGGACTGTTGATCCTCCCTGTGATGGACTGGTGATCCTCCCTCTGATGGACTGGTGATCCTCCCTGTGATGGACTGGTGATCCTTTCTGTGATGGACTGGTGATGAGCCCTGTGATGGACTGGTGATCAGCCCTGTGTTGGACTGGTGATCCTCCCTGTGATGGACTGGTGATCGTCCCTGTGATGGACTGGTTATAGCCCCTGTGATGGACTGGTTATCAGCCATGTGATGGACTGGTGATCCTCCCTGTGATGGATTGGTGATCCTCCCTGTGATGGACTGTTGATCCTCCCTGTGATGGACTGGTGATCCTCCCTCTGATGGACTGGTGATCCTCCCTGTGATGGACTGGTGATCCTTTCTGTGATGGACTGCTGATGAGCACTGTGATGGACTGGTGATCAGCCCTGTGTTGGACTGGTGATCCTCCCTGTGCTGGATTGGTGATCTTCCCTGTGATGGACTGGTGATCCTCCCTGTGATGGACTGGTGATCAGCCCTGTGATGGACTGGTGATCCTCCCTGTGATGGACTGGTGATCCTCCCTCTGATGGACTGGTGATCAGCCCTATGATGGACTGGTGATCCTCTCTGTGATGGACTGGTGATCCTCCCTTTGATGGACTGGTGATGAGCCCTGTGATGGACTGGTGATCAGCCCTGTGTTGGACTGGTGATCCTCCCTGTGTTGGACTGGTGATCAGCCCTGTGTTGGACCGGTGATGAGCCCTGTGTTGGACTGGTGATCCTCCCTTTGATGGACTGGTGATCCTCCCTTTGATGGGCTGGTTACCAGCCCTGTGATGGACTGGTGATCCTCCCTTTGATGGACTGGTGATCCTCCCTTTGATGGACTGGTTATAGCCCCTGTGATGGACTGGTTATCAGCCATGTGATGGACTGGTGATCCTCCCTTTGATGGACTGGTGATCCTTCCTGTATTGGACTGGTGATCAGACCTGTGTTGGACTGGTGATCAGACCTGTGATGGACTGGTGATGAGCCCTGTGATGGACTGGTGATCAGCCCTATGTTGAACTGGTGATCAGACCTGTGATGGACTGGTGATGAGCCCTGTCATGGACTGGTTATCCTCCTTGTGATGGACTGGTGATCCTCCCTCTAATGGACTGGTGATCAGCCCTGTGATGGACTGGTGATCCTACCTGTGCTGGATTAGTGATCCTCCCTGTAATGGACTGGTGATCCTCCCTGTGATGGACTGGTGATCCTCCCTTTGATGGACTGGTGATGAGCCCTGTGATGGACTGGTGATCAGCCCTGTGTTGGACTGGTGATCCTCCCTGTGTTGGACTGGTGATCAGCCCTATGTTGGACCGGTGATGAGCCCTGTGTTGGACTGGTGATCCTCCCTTTGATGGACTGGTGATCCTCCCTTTGATGGGCTGGTTACCAGCCCTGTGATGGACTGGTGATCCTCCCTTTGATGGACTGGTGATCCTCCCTTTGATGGACTGGTTATAGCCCCTGTGATGGACTGGTTATCAGCCATGTGATGGACTGGTGATCCTCCCTTTGATGGACTGGTGATCCTTCCTGTATTGGACTGGTGATCAGACCTGTGTTGGACTGGTGATCAGACCTGTGATGGACTGGTGATGAGCCCTGTGATGGACTGGTGATCAGCCCTATGTTGAACTGGTGATCAGCCCTGTGATGGACTGGTGATCCTACCTCTAATGGACTGGTGATCAGCCCTGTGATGGACTGGTGATCCTACCTGTGCTGGATTAGTGATCCTCCCTGTAATGGACTGGTGATCCTCCCTGTGATGGACTGGTGATCCTCCCTTTGATGGACTGGTGATGGGCCCTGTGATGGACTGGTGATCAGCCCTGTGTTGGACTGGTGATCCTCCCTGTGTTGGACTGGTGATCAGCCCTATGTTGGACCGGTGATGAGCCCTGTGTTGGACTGGTGATCCTCCCTTTGATGGACTGGTGATCCTCCCTTTGATGGGCTGGTTACCAGCCCTGTGATGGACTGGTGATCCTCCTTTTGATGGACTGGTGATCCTCCCTTTGATGGACTGGTTATAGCCCCTGTGATGGACTGGTTATCAGCCATGTGATGGACTGGTGATCCTCCCTTTGATGGACTGGTGATCCTTCCTGTATTGGACTGGTGATCAGACCTGTGTTGGACTGGTGATCAGACCTGTGATGGACTGGTGATGAGCCCTGTGATGGACTGGTGATCAGCCCTATGTTGAACTGGTGATCAGCCCTGTGATGGACTGGTGATCCTACCTGTGCTGGATTAGTGATCCTCCCTGTGATGGACTGGTGATCCTCCCTGTGAAGGACTGGTGATCAGCCCTGTGATGGACTGGTGATCCTCCCTTTGATGGACTGGTGATCAGCCCTGTGATGGACTGGTGATCCTCCCGGTGATGGACTGGTGATCAGCCCTGTTTTAGACTGGTGATCCTCCCTGTGTTGGACTGGTGATCAGCCCTGTGTTGGACCGGTGATGAGCCCTGTGTTGGACTGGTGATCCTCCCTTTGATGGACTTGTGATCCTCCCTTTGATGGGCTGGTTATCAGCCCTGTGATGGACTGGTGATCCTCCCTTTGATGGACTGGTGATCCTCTCTTTGATGGACTGGTTACAGCCCCTTTGATGGACTGGTTATCAGCCATGTGATGGACTGGTGATCCTCCCTTTGATGGACTGGTTATCAGCCATGTGATGGACTGGTAATCCTCCATTTGATGGACTGGTGATCAGCCCTGTGATGGACTGGTGATCAGCCCTGTGATGGACTGGTGATCCTCCCTTTGATGGACTGGTGATCCTCCCTTTGATGGACTGGTTATAGCCCCTGTGATGGACTGGTTATCAGCCATGTGATGGACTGGTGATCCTCCCTGTGATGGACTGGTGATCAGCCCTGTGATGGACTGGTGATCCTCCCTGTGATGGACTGGTGATCCTCCTTGTTATGGACTGGTGATCCTCCCTGTGATGGACTGGTGATCAGCCCTGTGATGGACTGGTGATCCTCCCTGTGCTGGATTGGTGATCCTCCCTGTGTTGGACTGGTGATCAGACCTGTGATGGACTGGTGATGAGCCCTGTGATGGACTGGTGATCAGCCCTATGTTGGACTGGTGATCAGACCTGTGATGGACTGGTGATGAGCCCTGTCATGGACTGGTGATCCTCCCTGTGATGGATTGGTGATCCTCCCTCTGATGGACTGGTGATCAGCCCTGTGATGGACTGGTGATCCTCCCTGTGATGGATTGGTGATCCTCCCTGTGATGGACTGGTGTTCCTCCCTGTGATGGACTGGTGATCAGCCCTGTTATGGACTGGTGATCAGACCTGTGATGGACTGGTGATCAGCCCATCGATGAACTGGTGATCCTCCCGGTGATGGACTGGTGACCCTCCCTTTGATGGACTGGTGATCCTCCCTTTGATGGACTGGTTATAGCCCCTGTGATGGACTGGTTATCAGCCATGTGATGGACTGGTGATCAGCCCTGTGTTGGACCGGTGATGAGCCCTTTGTTGGACTGGTGGTCCTCCCTTTGATGGACTGGTGATCCTCCCTTTGATGGGCTGGTTACCAGCGCTGTGATGGACTGGTGATCCTCCCTTTGATGGACTGGTGATCCTCCCTTTGATGGACTGGTTATAGCCCCTGTGATGGACTGGTTATCAGCCATGTGATGGACTGGTGATCCTCCCTGTGATGGATTGGTGATCCTCCCTGTGATGGACTGTTGATCCTCCCTGTGATGGACTGGTGATCCTCCCTCTGATGGACTGGTGATCCTCCCTGTGATGTACTGGTGATCCTTTCTGTGATGGACTGGTGATGAGCCCTGTGATGGACTGGTGATCAGCCCTGTGTTGGACTGGTGATCCTCCCTGTGATGGACTGGTGATCGTCCCTGTGATGGACTGGTTATAGCCCCTGTGATGGACTGGTTATCAGCCATGTGATGGACTGGTGATCCTCCCTGTGATGGATTGGTGATCCTCCCTGTGATGGACTGTTGATCCTCCCTGTGATGGACTGGTGATCCTCCCTCTGATGGACTGGTGATCCTCCCTGTGATGGACTGGTGATCCTTTCTGTGATGGACTGCTGATAAGCACTGTGATGGACTGGTGATCAGCCCTGTGTTGGACTGGTGATCCTCCCTGTGCTGGATTGGTGATCGTCCCTGTGATGGACTGGTGATCCTCCCTGTGATGGACTGGTGATCAGCCCTGTGATGGACTGGTGATCCTCCCTGTGATGGACTGGTAATCCTTCCTCTGATGGAATGGTGATCCTCCCTGTGATGGACTGGTGATCAGCCCTGTGATGGACTGTTGATCCTCCCGGTGATGGACTGGTGATCAGCCCTGTGTTAGACTGGTGATCCTCCCTGTGGTGGACTGGTGATCAGCACTGTGTTGGACCGGTGATGAGCCCTGTGTTGCACTGGTGATCCTCCCTTTGATGGGCTGGTTATCAGCCCTGTGATGGACTGGTGATCCTCCCTGTGCTAGATTGGTGATCCTCCCTGTGATGGACTAGTGATCCTCCCTGTGATGGACTGGTGATCAGCCCTGTGATGGACTGGTGATCCTTCCTGTATTGGACTGGTGATCCTCCCTGTGATGGACTGGTGATCCTCCCTGTGTTGGACTGGTGATCAGACCTGTGATGGACTGGTGATGAGCTCTGTGATGGACTGGTGATCAGCCCTATGTTGGACTGGTGATCAGACCTGTGATGGACTGGTGATGAGCCCTGTCATGGACTGGTGATCCTCCCTGTGATGGATTGGTGATCCTCCCTCTGATGGACTGGTGATCAGCCCTGTGATGGACTGGTGATCCTCCCTGTGATGGATTGGTGATCCTCCCTGTGATGGACTGGTGATCCTCCCTGTGATGGACTGGTGATCAGCCCTGTTATGGACTGGTGATCAGACCTGTGATGGACTGGTGATCAGCCCATCGATGGACTGGTGATCCTCCCGGTGATGGACTGGTGATCAGCCCTGTGTTAGACTCGTGATCCTCTCTGTGTTGGACTGGTGATCAGCCCTGTGTTGGACCGGTGATGAGCCCTGTGTTGGACTGGTGATCCTCCCTTTGATGGACTGGTGATCCTCCCTTTGATGGGCTGGTTATCAGCCCTGTGATGGACTGGTGATCCTCCCTTTGATGGACTGGTGATCCTCCCTTTGATGGACTGGTTATAGCCCCTTTGATGGACTGGTTATCAGCCATGTGATGGACTGGTGATCCTCCCTTTGATGGACTGGTGATCAGCCCTGTGATGGACTGGTGATCCTCCTTGTTATGGACTGGTGATCCTCCCTCTGATGGACTGGTGATCAGCCCTGTGATGGACTGTTGATCCTCCCTGTGATGGACTGGTGATCCTCCCTCTGATGGACTGGTGATCCTCCCTGTGATGGACTGGTGATCCTTTCTGTGATGGACTGGTGATGAGCCCTGTGATGGACTGGTGATCAGCCCTGTGTTGGACTGGTGATCCTCCCTGTGATGGACTGGTGATCGTCCCTGTGATGGACTGGTTATAGCCCCTGTGATGGACTGGTTATCAGCCATGTGATGGACTGGTGATCCTCCCTGTGATGGATTGGTGATCCTCCCTGTGATGGACTGTTGATCCTCCCTGTGATGGACTGGTGATCCTCCCTCTGATGGACTGGTGATCCTCCCTGTGATGGACTGGTGATCCTTTCTGTGATGGACTGCTGATGAGCACTGTGATGGACTGGTGATCAGCCCTGTGTTGGACTGGTGATCCTCCCTGTGCTGGATTGGTGATCTTCCCTGTGATGGACTGGTGATCCTCCCTGTGATGGACTGGTGATCAGCCCTGTGATGGACTGGTGATCCTCCCTGTGATGGACTGGTGATCCTTCCTCTGATGGACTGGTGATCCTCCCTGTGATGGACTGGTGATCAGCCCTGTGATGGACTGTTGATCCTCCCGGTGATGGACTGGTGATCAGCCCTGTGTTAGAAAGGTGATCCTCCCTGTGGTGGACTGGTGATCAGCACTGTGTTGGACCGGTGATGAGCCCTGTGTTGCACTGGTGATCCTCCCTTTGATGGGCTGGTTATCAGCCCTGTGATGGACTGGTGATCCTCCCTGTGCTAGATTGGTGATCCTCCCTGTGATGGACTAGTGATCCTCCCTGTGATGGACTGGTGATCAGCCCTGTGATGGACTGGTGATCCTTCCTGTATTGGACTGGTGATCCTCCCTGTGATGGACTGGTGATCCTCCCTGTGTTGGACTGGTGATCAGACCTGTGATGGACTGGTGATGAGCCCTGTGATGGACTGGTGATCAGCCCTATGTTGGACTGGTGATCAGACCTGTGATGGACTGGTGATGAGCCCTGTCATGGACTGGTGATCCTCCCTGTGATGGATTGGTGATCCTCCCTCTGATGGACTGGTGATCAGCCCTGTGATGGACTGGTGATCCTCCCTGTGATGGACTGGTGATCAGCCCTGTGATGGACTGGTGATCCTCCCTGTGATGGACTGGTAATCCTTCCTCTGATGGACTGGTGATCCTCCCTGTGATGGACTGGTGATCAGCCCTGTGATGGACTGTTGATCCTCCCGGTGATGGACTGGTGATCAGCCCTGTGTTAGACTGGTGATCCTCCCTGTGGTGGACTGGTGATCAGCACTGTGTTGGACCGGTGATGAGCCCTGTGTTGCACTGGTGATCCTCCCTTTGATGGGCTGGTTATCAGCCCTGTGATGGACTGGTGATCCTCCCTGTGCTAGATTGGTGATCCTCCCTGTGATGGACTAGTGATCCTCCCTGTGATGGACTGGTGATCAGCCCTGTGATGGACTGGTGATCCTTCCTGTATTGGACTGGTGATCCTCCCTGTGATGGACTGGTGATCCTCCCTGTGTTGGACTGGTGATCAGACCTGTGATGGACTGGTGATGAGCTCTGTGATGGACTGGTGATCAGCCCTATGTTGGACTGGTGATCAGACCTGTGATGGACTGGTGATGAGCCCTGTCATGGACTGGTGATCCTCCCTGTGATGGATTGGTGATCCTCCCTCTGATGGACTGGTGATCAGCCCTGTGATGGACTGGTGATCCTCCCTGTGATGGATTGGTGATCCTCCCTGTGATGGACTGGTGATCCTCCCTGTGATGGACTGGTGATCAGCCCTGTTATGGACTGGTGATCAGACCTGTGATGGACTGGTGATCAGCCCATCGATGGACTGGTGATCCTCCCGGTGATGGACTGGTGATCAGCCCTGTGTTAGACTCGTGATCCTCTCTGTGTTGGACTGGTGATCAGCCCTGTGTTGGACCGGTGATGAGCCCTGTGTTGGACTGGTGATCCTCCCTTTGATGGACTGGTGATCCTCCCTTTGATGGGCTGGTTATCAGCCCTGTGATGGACTGGTGATCCTCCCTTTGATGGACTGGTGATCCTCCCTTTGATGGACTGGTTATAGCCCCTTTGATGGACTGGTTATCAGCCATGTGATGGACTGGTGATCCTCCCTTTGATGGACTGGTGATCAGCCCTGTGATGGACTGGTGATCCTCCTTGTTATGGACTGGTGATCCTCCCTCTGATGGACTGGTGATCAGCCCTGTGATGGACTGTTGATCCTCCCTGTGATGGACTGGTGATCCTCCCTCTGATGGACTGGTGATCCTCCCTGTGATGGACTGGTGATCCTTTCTGTGATGGACTGGTGATGAGCCCTGTGATGGACTGGTGATCAGCCCTGTGTTGGACTGGTGATCCTCCCTGTGATGGACTGGTGATCGTCCCTGTGATGGACTGGTTATAGCCCCTGTGATGGACTGGTTATCAGCCATGTGATGGACTGGTGATCCTCCCTGTGATGGATTGGTGATCCTCCCTGTGATGGACTGTTGATCCTCCCTGTGATGGACTGGTGATCCTCCCTCTGATGGACTGGTGATCCTCCCTGTGATGGACTGGTGATCCTTTCTGTGATGGACTGCTGATGAGCACTGTGATGGACTGGTGATCAGCCCTGTGTTGGACTGGTGATCCTCCCTGTGCTGGATTGGTGATCTTCCCTGTGATGGACTGGTGATCCTCCCTGTGATGGACTGGTGATCAGCCCTGTGATGGACTGGTGATCCTCCCTGTGATGGACTGGTGATCCTTCCTCTGATGGACTGGTGATCCTCCCTGTGATGGACTGGTGATCCTCCCTCTGATGGACTGGTGATCCTCCCTGTGATGGACTGGTGATCCTTTCTGTGATGGACTGGTGATGAGCCCTGTGATGGACTGGTGATCAGCCCTGTGTTGGACTGGTGATCCTCCCTGTGATGGACTGGTGATCGTCCCTGTGATGGACTGGTTATAGCCCCTGTGATGGACTGGTTATCAGCCATGTGATGGACTGGTGATCCTCCAGGTGATGGATTGGTGATCCTCCCTCTGATGGACTGGTGATCCTCCCTTTGATGGACTGGTGATCCTCCCTTTGATGGGCTGGTTACCAGCGCTGTGATGGACTGGTGATCCTCCCTTTGATGGACTGGTGATCCTCCCTTTGATGGACTGGTTATAGCCCCTGTGATGGACTGGTTATCAGCCATGTGATGGACTGGTGATCCTCCCTGTGATGGATTGGTGATCCTCCCTGTGATGGACTGTTGATCCTCCCTGTGATGGACTGGTGATCCTCCCTCTGATGGACTGGTGATCCTCCCTGTGATGGACTGGTGATCCTTTCTGTGATGGACTGGTGATGAGCCCTGTGATGGACTGGTGATCAGCCCTGTGTTGGACTGGTGATCAGACCTGTGATGGACTGGTGATGAGCCCTGTGATGGACTGGTGATCAGCCCTATGTTGAACTGGTGATCAGCCCTGTGATGGACTGGTGATCCTACCTCTAATGGACTGGTGATCAGCCCTGTGATGGACTGGTGATCCTACCTGTGCTGGATTAGTGATCCTCCCTGTAATGGACTGGTGATCCTCCCTGTGATGGACTGGTGATCCTCCCTTTGATGGACTGGTGATGAGCCCTGTGATGGACTGGTGATCAGCCCTGTGTTGGACTGGTGATCCTCCCTGTGTTGGACTGGTGATCAGCCCTATGTTGGACCGGTGATCAGCCCTGTGATGGACTGGTGATCCTACCTGTGCTGGATTAGTGATCCTCCCTGTGATGGACTGGTGATCCTCCCTGTGATGGACTGGTGATCAGCCCTGTGATGGACTGGTGATCCTCCCTTTGATGGACTGGTGATCAGCCCTGTGATGGACTGGTGATCCTCCCGGTGATGGACTGGTGATCAGCCCTGTTTTAGACTGGTGATCCTCCCTGTGTTGGACTGGTGATCAGCCCTGTGTTGGACCGGTGATGAGCCCTGTGTTGGACTGGTGATCCTCCCTTTGATGGACTTGTGATCCTCCCTTTGATGGGCTGGTTATCAGCCCTGTGATGGACTGGTGATCCTCCCTTTGATGGACTGGTGATCCTCTCTTTGATGGACTGGTTACAGCCCCTTTGATGGACTGGTTATCAGCCATGTGATGGACTGGTGATCCTCCCTTTGATGGACTGGTTATCAGCCATGTGATGGACTGGTAATCCTCCATTTGATGGACTGGTGATCAGCCCTGTGATGGACTGGTGATCAGCCCTGTGATGGACTGGTGATCCTCCCTGTGATGGACTGGTGATCCTCCCTCTGATGGACTGGTGATCAGCCCTATGATGGACTGGTGATCCTCTCTGTGATGGACTGGTGATCCTCCCTTTGATGGACTGGTGATGAGCCCTGTGATGGACTGGTGATCAGCCCTGTGTTGGACTGGTGATCCTCCCTGTGTTGGACTGGTGATCAGCCCTGTGTTGGACCGGTGATGAGCCCTGTGTTGGACTGGTGATCCTCCCTTTGATGGACTGGTGATCCTCCCTTTGATGGGCTGGTTACCAGCCCTGTGATGGACTGGTGATCCTCCCTTTGATGGACTGGTGATCCTCCCTTTGATGGACTGGTTATAGCCCCTGTGATGGACTGGTTATCAGCCATGTGATGGACTGGTGATCCTCCCTTTGATGGACTGGTGATCCTTCCTGTATTGGACTGGTGATCAGACCTGTGTTGGACTGGTGATCAGACCTGTGATGGACTGGTGATCAGCCCTGTGATGGACTGGTGATCCTCCTTGTTATGGACTGGTGATCCTCCCTCTGATGGACTGGTGATCAGCCCTGTGATGGACTGGTGATCCTCCCTGTGCTGGATTCGTGATCCTCCCTGTAATGGACTGGTGATCCTCCCTGTGATGGACTGGTGATCAGCACTGTGATGGACTGGTGATCCTCCCTGTGATGGACTGGTGATCCTCCCTCTGATGGACTGGTGATCAGCCCTATGATGGACTGGTGATCCTCTCTGTGATGGACTGGTGATCCTCCCTTTGATGGACTGGTGATCATCCCTTTGATGGACTGGTTATAACCCCTTCGATGGACTGGTTATCAGCCATGTGATGGATTGGTGATCCTCCCTTTTATGGACTGGTTTTCAGCCATGTGATGGACTGGTGATCAGACCTGTGATGGACTGGTTATCAGCCATGTGATGGACTGGTGATCCTCCCTTTGATGGACTGGTGATCCTTCCTGTATTGGACTGGTGATCAGACCTGTGTTGGACTGGTGATCAGACCTGTGATGGACTGGTGATGAGCCCTGTGATGGACTGGTGATCAGCCCTATGTTGAACTGGTGATCAGCCCTGTGATGGACTGGTGATCCTACCTGTGCTGGATTAGTGATCCTCCCTGTGATGGACTGGTGATCCTCCCTGTGATGGACTGGTGATCAGCCCTGTGATGGACTGGTGATCCTCCCTTTGATGGACTGGTGATCAGCCCTGTGATGGACTGGTGATCCTCCCGGTGATGGACTGGTGATCAGCCCTGTTTTAGACTGGTGATCCTCCCTGTGTTGGACTGGTGATCAGCCCTGTGTTGGACCGGTGATGAGCCCTGTGTTGGACTGGTGATCCTCCCTTTGATGGACTTGTGATCCTCCCTTTGATGGGCTGGTTATCAGCCCTGTGATGGACTGGTGATCCTCCCTTTGATGGACTGGTGATCCTCTCTTTGATGGACTGGTTACAGCCCCTTTGATGGACTGGTTATCAGCCATGTGATGGACTGGTGATCCTCCCTTTGATGGACTGGTTATCAGCCATGTGATGGACTGGTAATCCTCCATTTGATGGACTGGTGATCAGCCCTGTGATGGACTGGTGATCAGCCCTGTGATGGACTGGTGATCCTCCCTTTGATGGACTGGTGATCAGCCCTGTGATGGACTGGTGATCCTCCCGGTGATGGACTGGTGATCAGCCCTGTTTTAGACTGGTGATCCTCCCTGTGTTGGACTGGTGATCAGCCCTATGTTGGACCGGTGATGAGCCCTGTGTTGGACTGGTGATCCTCCCTTTGATGGACTGGTGATCCTCCCTTTGATGGGCTGGTTACCAGCCCTGTGATGGACTGGTGATCCTCCCTTTGATGGACTGGTGATCCTCCCTTTGATGGACTGGTTATAGCCCCTGTGATGGACTGGTTATCAGCCATGTGATGGACTGGTGATCCTCCCTTTGATGGACTGGTGATCCTTCCTGTATTGGACTGGTGATCAGACCTGTGTTGGACTGGTGATCAGACCTGTGATGGACTGGTGATGAGCCCTGTGATGGACTGGTGATCAGCCCTATGTTGAACTGGTGATCAGCCCTGTGATGGACTGGTGATCCTACCTGTGCTGGATTAGTGATCCTCCCTGTGATGGACTGGTGATCCTCCCTGTGATGGACTGGTGATCAGCCCTGTGATGGACTGGTGATCCTCCCGGTGATGGACTGGTGATCAGCCCTGTTTTAGACTGGTGATCCTCCCTGTGTTGGACTGGTGATCAGCCCTGTGTTGGACCGGTGATGAGCCCTGTGTTGGACTGGTGATCCTCCCTTTGATGGACTTGTGATCCTCCCTTTGATGGGCTGGTTATCAGCCCTGTGATGGACTGGTGATCCTCCCTTTGATGGACTGGTGATCCTCTCTTTGATGGACTGGTTACAGCCCCTTTGATGGACTGGTTATCAGCCATGTGATGGACTGGTGATCCTGCCTTTGATGGACTGGTTATCAGCCATGTGATGGACTGGTAATCCTCCCTGTGATGGACTGGTGATCCTTTCTGTGATGGACTGCTGATGAGCACTGTGATGGACTGGTGATCAGCCATGTGATGGACTGGTAATCCTCCATTTGATGGACTGGTGATCAGCCCTGTGATGGACTGGTGATCAGCCCTGTGATGGACTGGTGATCCTCCCTGTGCTGGATTGGTGATCCTCCCTGTGATGGACTGGTGATCCTCCCTGTGATGGACTGGTGATCAGCCCTGTGTTAGACTGGTGATCCTCCCTGTGTTGGACTGGTGATCAGCCCTGTGTTGGACCGGTGATGAGCCCTGTGTTGGACTGGTGATCCTCCCTTTGATGGACTGGTGATCCTCCCTTTGATGGGCTGGTTACCAGCGCTGTGATGGACTGGTGATCCTCCCTTTGATGGACTGGTGATCCTCCCTTTGATGGACTGGTTATAGCCCCTGTGATGGACTGGTTATCAGCCATGTGATGGACTGGTGATCCTCCCTTTGATGGACTGGTTATAGCCCCTGTGATGGACTGGTTATCAGCCATGTGATGGACTGGTGATCCTCCCTGTGATGGATTGGTGATCCTCCCTGTGATGGACTGTTGATCCTCCCTGTGATGGACTGGTGATCCTCCCTCTGATGGACTGGTGATCCTCCCTGTGATGGACTGGTGATCCTTTCTGTGATGGACTGGTGATGAGCCCTGTGATGGACTGGTGATCAGCCCTGTGTTGGACTGGTGATCCTCCCTGTGATGGACTGGTGATCGTCCCTGTGATGGACTGGTTATAGCCCCTGTGATGGACTGGTAATCAGCCATGTGATGGACTGGTGATCCTCCCTGTGATGGATTGGTGATCCTCCCTGTGATGGACTGTTGATCCTCCCTGTGATGGACTGGTGATCCTCCCTCTGATGGACTGGTGATCTTCCCTGTGATGGACTGGTGATCCTTTCTGTGATGGACTGGTGATGAGCACTGTGATGGACTGGTGATCAGCCCTGTGTTGGACTGGTGATCCTCCCTGTGCTGGATTGGTGATCCTCCCTGTGATGGACTGGTGATCCTCCCTGTGATGGACTGGTGATCAGCCCTGTGATGGACTGGTGATCCTCCCTGTGTTGGACTGGTGATCCTTCCTCTGATGGACTGGTGATCCTCCCTGTGATGGACTGGTGATCAGCCCTGTGATGGACTGTTGATCCTCCCGGTGATGGACTGGTGATCAGCCCTGTGTTAGACTGGTGATCCTCCCTGTGTTGGACTGGTGATCAGCACTGTGTTGGACCGGTGATGAGCCCTGTGTTGCACTGGTGATCCTCCCTTTGATGGGCTGGTTATCAGCCCTGTGATGGACTGGTGATCCTCCCTTTGATGGACTGGTGATCCTCCCTTTGATGGACTGGTTATAGCCCCTTTGATGGACTGGTTATCAGCCATGTGATGGACTGGTGATCCTCCCTTTGATGGACTGGTGATCAGCCCTGTGATGGACTGGTGATCCTCCTTGTTATGGACTGGTGATCCTCCCTCTGATGGACTGGTGATCAGCCCTGTGATGGACTGGTGATCCTCCCTGTGCTGGATTCGTGATCCTCCCTGTGATGGACTGGTGATCCTCCCTGTGATGGACTGGTGATCAGCACTGTGATGGACTGGTGATCCTCCCTGTGATGGACTGGTGATCCTCCCTCTGATGGACTGGTGATCAGCCCTATGATGGACTGGTGATCCTCTCTGTGATGGACTGGTGATCCTCCCTTTGATGGACTGGTGATCATCCCTTTGATGGACTGGTTATAACCCCTTCGATGGACTGGTTATCAGCCATGTGATGGATTGGTGATCCTCCCTTTTATGGACTGGTTTTCAGCCCTGTGATGGACTGGTGATCCTCCTTTTGATGGACTGGGTATCCTCCCTCTGATGGACTGGTGATCAGCCCTGTGATGGACTGGTGATCCTCCCTTTGATGGACTGGTGATCAGCCCTGTGATGGACTAGTGATCCTCCCTGTGATGGACTGGTGATCAGCCCTGTGATGGACTGGTGATCCTTCCTGTATTGGACTGGTGATCCTCCCTGTGATGGACTGGTGATCCTCCCTGTGTTGGACTGGTGATCAGACCTGTGATGGACTGGTGATCCTTTCTGTGATGGACTGGTGATGAGCACTGTGATGGACTGGTGATCAGCCCTGTGTTGGACTGGTGATCCTCCCTGTGCTGGATTGGTGATCCTCCCTGTGATGGACTGGTGATCCTCCCTGTGATGGACTGGTGATCAGCCCTGTGATGGACTGGTGATCCTCCCTGTGATGGACTGGTGATCCTTCCTCTGATGGACTGGTGATCCTCCCTGTGATGGACAGGTGATCAGCCCTGTGATGGACTGTTGATCCTCCCGGTGAAGGACTGGTGATCAGCCCTGTGTTAGACTGGTGATCCTCCCTGTGTTGGACTGGTGATCAGCACTGTGTTGGACCGGTGATGAGCCCTGTGTTGCACTGGTGATCCTCCCTTTGATGGGCTGGTTATCAGCCCTGTGATGGACTGGTGATCCTCCCTGTGCTAGATTGGTGATCCTCCCTGTGATGGACTAGTGATCCTCCCTGTGATGGACTGGTGATCAGCCCTGTGATGGACTGGTGATCCTCCCTGTATTGGACTGGTGATCCTCCCTGTGATGGACTGGTGATCCTCCCTGTGTTGGACTGGTGATCAGACCTGTGATGGACTGGTGATGAGCCCTGTGATGGACTGGTGATCAGCCCTATGTTGGACTGGTGATCAGACCTGTGATGGACTGGTGATGAGCCCTGTCATGGACTGGTGATCCTCCCTGTGATGGATTGGTGATCCTCCCTCTGATGGACTGGTGATCAGCCCTGTGATGGACTGGTGATCCTCCCTGTGATGGATTGGTGATCCTCCCTGTGATGGACTGTTGATCCTCCCTGTGATGGACTGGTGATCCTCCCTCTGATGGACTGGTGATCCTCCCTGTGATGGACTGGTGATCCTTTCTGTGATGGACTGGTGATGAGCCCTGTGATGGACTGGTGATCAGCCCTGTGTTGGACTGGTGATCCTCCCTGTGATGGACTGGTGATCGTCCCTGTGATGGACTGGTTATAGCCCCTGTGATGGACTGGTTATCAGCCATGTGATGGACTGGTGATCCTCCCTGTGATGGATTGGTGATCCTCCCTCTGATGGACTGGTGATCCTCCCTTTGATGGACTGGTGATCCTCCCTTTGATGGGCTGGTTACCAGCGCTGTGATGGACTGGTGATCCTCCCTTTGATGGACTGGTGATCCTCCCTTTGATGGACTGGTTATAGCCCCTGTGATGGACTGGTTATCAGCCATGTGATGGACTGGTGATCCTCCCTGTGATGGATTGGTGATCCTCCCTGTGATGGACTGTTGATCCTCCCTGTGATGGACTGGTGATCCTCCCTCTGATGGACTGGTGATCCTCCCTGTGATGGACTGGTGATCCTTTCTGTGATGGACTGGTGATGAGCCCTGTGATGGACTGGTGATCAGCCCTGTGTTGGACTGGTGATCAGACCTGTGATGGACTGGTGATGAGCCCTGTGATGGACTGGTGATCAGCCCTATGTTGAACTGGTGATCAGCCCTGTGATGGACTGGTGATCCTACCTCTAATGGACTGGTGATCAGCCCTGTGATGGACTGGTGATCCTACCTGTGCTGGATTAGTGATCCTCCCTGTAATGGACTGGTGATCCTCCCTGTGATGGACTGGTGATCCTCCCTTTGATGGACTGGTGATGAGCCCTGTGATGGACTGGTGATCAGCCCTGTGTTGGACTGGTGATCCTCCCTGTGTTGGACTGGTGATCAGCCCTATGTTGGACCGGTGATCAGCCCTGTGATGGACTGGTGATCCTACCTGTGCTGGATTAGTGATCCTCCCTGTGATGGACTGGTGATCCTCCCTGTGATGGACTGGTGATCAGCCCTGTGATGGACTGGTGATCCTCCCTTTGATGGACTGGTGATCAGCCCTGTGATGGACTGGTGATCCTCCCGGTGATGGACTGGTGATCAGCCCTGTTTTAGACTGGTGATCCTCCCTGTGTTGGACTGGTGATCAGCCCTGTGTTGGACCGGTGATGAGCCCTGTGTTGGACTGGTGATCCTCCCTTTGATGGACTTGTGATCCTCCCTTTGATGGGCTGGTTATCAGCCCTGTGATGGACTGGTGATCCTCCCTTTGATGGACTGGTGATCCTCTCTTTGATGGACTGGTTACAGCCCCTTTGATGGACTGGTTATCAGCCATGTGATGGACTGGTGATCCTCCCTTTGATGGACTGGTTATCAGCCATGTGATGGACTGGTAATCCTCCATTTGATGGACTGGTGATCAGCCCTGTGATGGACTGGTGATCAGCCCTGTGATGGACTGGTGATCCTCCCTGTGATGGACTGGTGATCCTCCCTCTGATGGACTGGTGATCAGCCCTATGATGGACTGGTGATCCTCTCTGTGATGGACTGGTGATCCTCCCTTTGATGGACTGGTGATGAGCCCTGTGATGGACTGGTGATCAGCCCTGTGTTGGACTGGTGATCCTCCCTGTGTTGGACTGGTGATCAGCCCTGTGTTGGACCGGTGATGAGCCCTGTGTTGGACTGGTGATCCTCCCTTTGATGGACTGGTGATCCTCCCTTTGATGGGCTGGTTACCAGCCCTGTGATGGACTGGTGATCCTCCCTTTGATGGACTGGTGATCCTCCCTTTGATGGACTGGTTATAGCCCCTGTGATGGACTGGTTATCAGCCATGTGATGGACTGGTGATCCTCCCTTTGATGGACTGGTGATCCTTCCTGTATTGGACTGGTGATCAGACCTGTGTTGGACTGGTGATCAGACCTGTGATGGACTGGTGATGAGCCCTGTGATGGACTGGTGATCAGCCCTATGTTGAACTGGTGATCAGACCTGTGATGGACTGGTGATGAGCCCTGTCATGGACTGGTTATCCTCCTTGTGATGGACTGGTGATCCTCCCTCTAATGGACTGGTGATCAGCCCTGTGATGGACTGGTGATCCTACCTGTGCTGGATTAGTGATCCTCCCTGTAATGGACTGGTGATCCTCCCTGTGATGGACTGGTGATCCTCCCTTTGATGGACTGGTGATGAGCCCTGTGATGGACTGGTGATCAGCCCTGTGTTGGACTGGTGATCCTCCCTGTGTTGGACTGGTGATCAGCCCTATGTTGGACCGGTGATGAGCCCTGTGTTGGACTGGTGATCCTCCCTTTGATGGACTGGTGATCCTCCCTTTGATGGGCTGGTTACCAGCCCTGTGATGGACTGGTGATCCTCCCTTTGATGGACTGGTGATCCTCCCTTTGATGGACTGGTTATAGCCCCTGTGATGGACTGGTTATCAGCCATGTGATGGACTGGTGATCCTCCCTTTGATGGACTGGTGATCCTTCCTGTATTGGACTGGTGATCAGACCTGTGTTGGACTGGTGATCAGACCTGTGATGGACTGGTGATGAGCCCTGTGATGGACTGGTGATCAGCCCTATGTTGAACTGGTGATCAGCCCTGTGATGGACTGGTGATCCTACCTCTAATGGACTGGTGATCAGCCCTGTGATGGACTGGTGATCCTACCTGTGCTGGATTAGTGATCCTCCCTGTAATGGACTGGTGATCCTCCCTGTGATGGACTGGTGATCCTCCCTTTGATGGACTGGTGATGGGCCCTGTGATGGACTGGTGATCAGCCCTGTGTTGGACTGGTGATCCTCCCTGTGTTGGACTGGTGATCAGCCCTATGTTGGACCGGTGATGAGCCCTGTGTTGGACTGGTGATCCTCCCTTTGATGGACTGGTGATCCTCCCTTTGATGGGCTGGTTACCAGCCCTGTGATGGACTGGTGATCCTCCTTTTGATGGACTGGTGATCCTCCCTTTGATGGACTGGTTATAGCCCCTGTGATGGACTGGTTATCAGCCATGTGATGGACTGGTGATCCTCCCTTTGATGGACTGGTGATCCTTCCTGTATTGGACTGGTGATCAGACCTGTGTTGGACTGGTGATCAGACCTGTGATGGACTGGTGATGAGCCCTGTGATGGACTGGTGATCAGCCCTATGTTGAACTGGTGATCAGCCCTGTGATGGACTGGTGATCCTACCTGTGCTGGATTAGTGATCCTCCCTGTGATGGACTGGTGATCCTCCCTGTGAAGGACTGGTGATCAGCCCTGTGATGGACTGGTGATCCTCCCTTTGATGGACTGGTGATCAGCCCTGTGATGGACTGGTGATCCTCCCGGTGATGGACTGGTGATCAGCCCTGTTTTAGACTGGTGATCCTCCCTGTGTTGGACTGGTGATCAGCCCTGTGTTGGACCGGTGATGAGCCCTGTGTTGGACTGGTGATCCTCCCTTTGATGGACTTGTGATCCTCCCTTTGATGGGCTGGTTATCAGCCCTGTGATGGACTGGTGATCCTCCCTTTGATGGACTGGTGATCCTCTCTTTGATGGACTGGTTACAGCCCCTTTGATGGACTGGTTATCAGCCATGTGATGGACTGGTGATCCTCCCTTTGATGGACTGGTTATCAGCCATGTGATGGACTGGTAATCCTCCATTTGATGGACTGGTGATCAGCCCTGTGATGGACTGGTGATCAGCCCTGTGATGGACTGGTGATCCTCCCTTTGATGGACTGGTGATCCTCCCTTTGATGGACTGGTTATAGCCCCTGTGATGGACTGGTTATCAGCCATGTGATGGACTGGTGATCCTCCCTGTGATGGACTGGTGATCAGCCCTGTGATGGACTGGTGATCCTCCCTGTGATGGACTGGTGATCCTCCTTGTTATGGACTGGTGATCCTCCCTGTGATGGACTGGTGATCAGCCCTGTGATGGACTGGTGATCCTCCCTGTGCTGGATTGGTGATCCTCCCTGTGTTGGACTGGTGATCAGACCTGTGATGGACTGGTGATGAGCCCTGTGATGGACTGGTGATCAGCCCTATGTTGGACTGGTGATCAGACCTGTGATGGACTGGTGATGAGCCCTGTCATGGACTGGTGATCCTCCCTGTGATGGATTGGTGATCCTCCCTCTGATGGACTGGTGATCAGCCCTGTGATGGACTGGTGATCCTCCCTGTGATGGATTGGTGATCCTCCCTGTGATGGACTGGTGTTCCTCCCTGTGATGGACTGGTGATCAGCCCTGTTATGGACTGGTGATCAGACCTGTGATGGACTGGTGATCAGCCCATCGATGGACTGGTGATCCTCCCGGTGATGGACTGGTGACCCTCCCTTTGATGGACTGGTGATCCTCCCTTTGATGGACTGGTTATAGCCCCTGTGATGGACTGGTTATCAGCCATGTGATGGACTGGTGATCAGCCCTGTGTTGGACCGGTGATGAGCCCTTTGTTGGACTGGTGGTCCTCCCTTTGATGGACTGGTGATCCTCCCTTTGATGGGCTGGTTACCAGCGCTGTGATGGACTGGTGATCCTCCCTTTGATGGACTGGTGATCCTCCCTTTGATGGACTGGTTATAGCCCCTGTGATGGACTGGTTATCAGCCATGTGATGGACTGGTGATCCTCCCTGTGATGGATTGGTGATCCTCCCTGTGATGGACTGTTGATCCTCCCTGTGATGGACTGGTGATCCTCCCTCTGATGGACTGGTGATCCTCCCTGTGATGTACTGGTGATCCTTTCTGTGATGGACTGGTGATGAGCCCTGTGATGGACTGGTGATCAGCCCTGTGTTGGACTGGTGATCCTCCCTGTGATGGACTGGTGATCGTCCCTGTGATGGACTGGTTATAGCCCCTGTGATGGACTGGTTATCAGCCATGTGATGGACTGGTGATCCTCCCTGTGATGGATTGGTGATCCTCCCTGTGATGGACTGTTGATCCTCCCTGTGATGGACTGGTGATCCTCCCTCTGATGGACTGGTGATCCTCCCTGTGATGGACTGGTGATCCTTTCTGTGATGGACTGCTGATGAGCACTGTGATGGACTGGTGATCAGCCCTGTGTTGGACTGGTGATCCTCCCTGTGCTGGATTGGTGATCCTCCCTGTGATGGACTGGTGATCCTCCCTGTGATGGACTGGTGATCAGCCCTGTGATGGACTGGTGATCCTCCCTGTGATGGACTGGTAATCCTTCCTCTGATGGACTGGTGATCCTCCCTGTGATGGACTGGTGATCAGCCCTGTGATGGACTGTTGATCCTCCCGGTGATGGACTGGTGATCAGCCCTGTGTTAGACTGGTGATCCTCCCTGTGGTGGACTGGTGATCAGCACTGTGTTGGACCGGTGATGAGCCCTGTGTTGCACTGGTGATCCTCCCTTTGATGGGCTGGTTATCAGCCCTGTGATGGACTGGTGATCCTCCCTGTGCTAGATTGGTGATCCTCCCTGTGATGGACTAGTGATCCTCCCTGTGATGGACTGGTGATCAGCCCTGTGATGGACTGGTGATCCTTCCTGTATTGGACTGGTGATCCTCCCTGTGATGGACTGGTGATCCTCCCTGTGTTGGACTGGTGATCAGACCTGTGATGGACTGGTGATGAGCTCTGTGATGGACTGGTGATCAGCCCTATGTTGGACTGGTGATCAGACCTGTGATGGACTGGTGATGAGCCCTGTCATGGACTGGTGATCCTCCCTGTGATGGATTGGTGATCCTCCCTCTGATGGACTGGTGATCAGCCCTGTGATGGACTGGTGATCCTCCCTGTGATGGATTGGTGATCCTCCCTGTGATGGACTGGTGATCCTCCCTGTGATGGACTGGTGATCAGCCCTGTTATGGACTGGTGATCAGACCTGTGATGGACTGGTGATCAGCCCATCGATGGACTGGTGATCCTCCCGGTGATGGACTGGTGATCAGCCCTGTGTTAGACTCGTGATCCTCTCTGTGTTGGACTGGTGATCAGCCCTGTGTTGGACCGGTGATGAGCCCTGTGTTGGACTGGTGATCCTCCCTTTGATGGACTGGTGATCCTCCCTTTGATGGGCTGGTTATCAGCCCTGTGATGGACTGGTGATCCTCCCTTTGATGGACTGGTGATCCTCCCTTTGATGGACTGGTTATAGCCCCTTTGATGGACTGGTTATCAGCCATGTGATGGACTGGTGATCCTCCCTTTGATGGACTGGTGATCAGCCCTCTGATGGACTGGTGATCAGCCCTGTGATGGACTGTTGATCCTCCCTGTGATGGACTGGTGATCCTCCCTCTGATGGACTGGTGATCCTCCCTGTGATGGACTGGTGATCCTTTCTGTGATGGACTGGTGATGAGCCCTGTGATGGACTGGTGATCAGCCCTGTGTTGGACTGGTGATCCTCCCTGTGATGGACTGGTGATCGTCCCTGTGATGGACTGGTTATAGCCCCTGTGATGGACTGGTTATCAGCCATGTGATGGACTGGTGATCCTCCCTGTGATGGATTGGTGATCCTCCCTGTGATGGACTGTTGATCCTCCCTGTGATGGACTGGTGATCCTCCCTCTGATGGACTGGTGATCCTCCCTGTGATGGACTGGTGATCCTTTCTGTGATGGACTGCTGATGAGCACTGTGATGGACTGGTGATCAGCCCTGTGTTGGACTGGTGATCCTCCCTGTGCTGGATTGGTGATCTTCCCTGTGATGGACTGGTGATCCTCCCTGTGATGGACTGGTGATCAGCCCTGTGATGGACTGGTGATCCTCCCTGTGATGGACTGGTGATCCTTCCTCTGATGGACTGGTGATCCTCCCTGTGATGGACTGGTGATCAGCCCTGTGATGGACTGTTGATCCTCCCGGTGATGGACTGGTGATCAGCCCTGTGTTAGAAAGGTGATCCTCCCTGTGGTGGACTGGTGATCAGCACTGTGTTGGACCGGTGATGAGCCCTGTGTTGCACTGGTGATCCTCCCTTTGATGGGCTGGTTATCAGCCCTGTGATGGACTGGTGATCCTCCCTGTGCTAGATTGGTGATCCTCCCTGTGATGGACTAGTGATCCTCCCTGTGATGGACTGGTGATCAGCCCTGTGATGGACTGGTGATCCTTCCTGTATTGGACTGGTGATCCTCCCTGTGATGGACTGGTGATCCTCCCTGTGTTGGACTGGTGATCAGACCTGTGATGGACTGGTGATGAGCCCTGTGATGGACTGGTGATCAGCCCTATGTTGGACTGGTGATCAGACCTGTGATGGACTGGTGATGAGCCCTGTCATGGACTGGTGATCCTCCCTTTGATGGACTGGTGATCCTCCCTTTGATGGGCTGGTTACCAGCGCTGTGATGGACTGGTGATCCTCCCTTTGATGGACTGGTGATCCTCCCTTTGATGGACTGGTTATAGCCCCTGTGATGGACTGGTTATCAGCCATGTGATGGACTGGTGATCCTCCCTGTGATGGATTGGTGATCCTCCCTGTGATGGACTGTTGATCCTCCCTGTGATGGACTGGTGATCCTCCCTCTGATGGACTGGTGATCCTCCCTGTGATGTACTGGTGATCCTTTCTGTGATGGACTGGTGATGAGCCCTGTGATGGACTGGTGATCAGCCCTGTGTTGGACTGGTGATCCTCCCTGTGATGGACTGGTGATCGTCCCTGTGATGGACTGGTTATAGCCCCTGTGATGGACTGGTTATCAGCCATGTGATGGACTGGTGATCCTCCCTGTGATGGATTGGTGATCCTCCCTGTGATGGACTGTTGATCCTCCCTGTGATGGACTGGTGATCCTCCCTCTGATGGACTGGTGATCCTCCCTGTGATGGACTGGTGATCCTTTCTGTGATGGACTGCTGATAAGCACTGTGATGGACTGGTGATCAGCCCTGTGTTGGACTGGTGATCCTCCCTGTGCTGGATTGGTGATCGTCCCTGTGATGGACTGGTGATCCTCCCTGTGATGGACTGGTGATCAGCCCTGTGATGGACTGGTGATCCTCCCTGTGATGGACTGGTAATCCTTCCTCTGATGGACTGGTGATCCTCCCTGTGATGGACTGGTGATCAGCCCTGTGATGGACTGTTGATCCTCCCGGTGATGGACTGGTGATCAGCCCTGTGTTAGACTGGTGATCCTCCCTGTGGTGGACTGGTGATCAGCACTGTGTTGGACCGGTGATGAGCCCTGTGTTGCACTGGTGATCCTCCCTTTGATGGGCTGGTTATCAGCCCTGTGATGGACTGGTGATCCTCCCTGTGCTAGATTGGTGATCCTCCCTGTGATGGACTAGTGATCCTCCCTGTGATGGACTGGTGATCAGCCCTGTGATGGACTGGTGATCCTTCCTGTATTGGACTGGTGATCCTCCCTGTGATGGACTGGTGATCCTCCCTGTGTTGGACTGGTGATCAGACCTGTGATGGACTGGTGATGAGCTCTGTGATGGACTGGTGATCAGCCCTATGTTGGACTGGTGATCAGACCTGTGATGGACTGGTGATGAGCCCTGTCATGGACTGGTGATCCTCCCTGTGATGGATTGGTGATCCTCCCTCTGATGGACTGGTGATCAGCCCTGTGATGGACTGGTGATCCTCCCTGTGATGGATTGGTGATCCTCCCTGTGATGGACTGGTGATCCTCCCTGTGATGGACTGGTGATCAGCCCTGTTATGGACTGGTGATCAGACCTGTGATGGACTGGTGATCAGCCCATCGATGGACTGGTGATCCTCCCGGTGATGGACTGGTGATCAGCCCTGTGTTAGACTCGTGATCCTCTCTGTGTTGGACTGGTGATCAGCCCTGTGTTGGACCGGTGATGAGCCCTGTGTTGGACTGGTGATCCTCCCTTTGATGGACTGGTGATCCTCCCTTTGATGGGCTGGTTATCAGCCCTGTGATGGACTGGTGATCCTCCCTTTGATGGACTGGTGATCCTCCCTTTGATGGACTGGTTATAGCCCCTTTGATGGACTGGTTATCAGCCATGTGATGGACTGGTGATCCTCCCTTTGATGGACTGGTGATCAGCCCTGTGATGGACTGGTGATCCTCCTTGTTATGGACTGGTGATCCTCCCTCTGATGGACTGGTGATCAGCCCTGTGATGGACTGTTGATCCTCCCTGTGATGGACTGGTGATCCTCCCTCTGATGGACTGGTGATCCTCCCTGTGATGGACTGGTGATCCTTTCTGTGATGGACTGGTGATGAGCCCTGTGATGGACTGGTGATCAGCCCTGTGTTGGACTGGTGATCCTCCCTGTGATGGACTGGTGATCGTCCCTGTGATGGACTGGTTATAGCCCCTGTGATGGACTGGTTATCAGCCATGTGATGGACTGGTGATCCTCCCTGTGATGGATTGGTGATCCTCCCTGTGATGGACTGTTGATCCTCCCTGTGATGGACTGGTGATCCTCCCTCTGATGGACTGGTGATCCTCCCTGTGATGGACTGGTGATCCTTTCTGTGATGGACTGCTGATGAGCACTGTGATGGACTGGTGATCAGCCCTGTGTTGGACTGGTGATCCTCCCTGTGCTGGATTGGTGATCTTCCCTGTGATGGACTGGTGATCCTCCCTGTGATGGACTGGTGATCAGCCCTGTGATGGACTGGTGATCCTCCCTGTGATGGACTGGTGATCCTTCCTCTGATGGACTGGTGATCCTCCCTGTGATGGACTGGTGATCAGCCCTGTGATGGACTGTTGATCCTCCCGGTGATGGACTGGTGATCAGCCCTGTGTTAGAAAGGTGATCCTCCCTGTGGTGGACTGGTGATCAGCACTGTGTTGGACCGGTGATGAGCCCTGTGTTGCACTGGTGATCCTCCCTTTGATGGGCTGGTTATCAGCCCTGTGATGGACTGGTGATCCTCCCTGTGCTAGATTGGTGATCCTCCCTGTGATGGACTAGTGATCCTCCCTGTGATGGACTGGTGATCAGCCCTGTGATGGACTGGTGATCCTTCCTGTATTGGACTGGTGATCCTCCCTGTGATGGACTGGTGATCCTCCCTGTGTTGGACTGGTGATCAGACCTGTGATGGACTGGTGATGAGCCCTGTGATGGACTGGTGATCAGCCCTATGTTGGACTGGTGATCAGACCTGTGATGGACTGGTGATGAGCCCTGTCATGGACTGGTGATCCTCCCTGTGATGGATTGGTGATCCTCCCTCTGATGGACTGGTGATCAGCCCTGTGATGGACTGGTGATCCTCCCTGTGATGGACTGGTGATCAGCCCTGTGATGGACTGGTGATCCTCCCTGTGATGGACTGGTAATCCTTCCTCTGATGGACTGGTGATCCTCCCTGTGATGGACTGGTGATCAGCCCTGTGATGGACTGTTGATCCTCCCGGTGATGGACTGGTGATCAGCCCTGTGTTAGACTGGTGATCCTCCCTGTGGTGGACTGGTGATCAGCACTGTGTTGGACCGGTGATGAGCCCTGTGTTGCACTGGTGATCCTCCCTTTGATGGGCTGGTTATCAGCCCTGTGATGGACTGGTGATCCTCCCTGTGCTAGATTGGTGATCCTCCCTGTGATGGACTAGTGATCCTCCCTGTGATGGACTGGTGATCAGCCCTGTGATGGACTGGTGATCCTTCCTGTATTGGACTGGTGATCCTCCCTGTGATGGACTGGTGATCCTCCCTGTGTTGGACTGGTGATCAGACCTGTGATGGACTGGTGATGAGCTCTGTGATGGACTGGTGATCAGCCCTATGTTGGACTGGTGATCAGACCTGTGATGGACTGGTGATGAGCCCTGTCATGGACTGGTGATCCTCCCTGTGATGGATTGGTGATCCTCCCTCTGATGGACTGGTGATCAGCCCTGTGATGGACTGGTGATCCTCCCTGTGATGGATTGGTGATCCTCCCTGTGATGGACTGGTGATCCTCCCTGTGATGGACTGGTGATCAGCCCTGTTATGGACTGGTGATCAGACCTGTGATGGACTGGTGATCAGCCCATCGATGGACTGGTGATCCTCCCGGTGATGGACTGGTGATCAGCCCTGTGTTAGACTCGTGATCCTCTCTGTGTTGGACTGGTGATCAGCCCTGTGTTGGACCGGTGATGAGCCCTGTGTTGGACTGGTGATCCTCCCTTTGATGGACTGGTGATCCTCCCTTTGATGGGCTGGTTATCAGCCCTGTGATGGACTGGTGATCCTCCCTTTGATGGACTGGTGATCCTCCCTTTGATGGACTGGTTATAGCCCCTTTGATGGACTGGTTATCAGCCATGTGATGGACTGGTGATCCTCCCTTTGATGGACTGGTGATCAGCCCTGTGATGGACTGGTGATCCTCCTTGTTATGGACTGGTGATCCTCCCTCTGATGGACTGGTGATCAGCCCTGTGATGGACTGTTGATCCTCCCTGTGATGGACTGGTGATCCTCCCTCTGATGGACTGGTGATCCTCCCTGTGATGGACTGGTGATCCTTTCTGTGATGGACTGGTGATGAGCCCTGTGATGGACTGGTGATCAGCCCTGTGTTGGACTGGTGATCCTCCCTGTGATGGACTGGTGATCGTCCCTGTGATGGACTGGTTATAGCCCCTGTGATGGACTGGTTATCAGCCATGTGATGGACTGGTGATCCTCCCTGTGATGGATTGGTGATCCTCCCTGTGATGGACTGTTGATCCTCCCTGTGATGGACTGGTGATCCTCCCTCTGATGGACTGGTGATCCTCCCTGTGATGGACTGGTGATCCTTTCTGTGATGGACTGCTGATGAGCACTGTGATGGACTGGTGATCAGCCCTGTGTTGGACTGGTGATCCTCCCTGTGCTGGATTGGTGATCTTCCCTGTGATGGACTGGTGATCCTCCCTGTGATGGACTGGTGATCAGCCCTGTGATGGACTGGTGATCCTCCCTGTGATGGACTGGTGATCCTCCCTCTGATGGACTGGTGATCAGCCCTATGATGGACTGGTGATCCTCTCTGTGATGGACTGGTGATCCTCCCTTTGATGGACTGGTGATGAGCCCTGTGATGGACTGGTGATCAGCCCTGTGTTGGACTGGTGATCCTCCCTGTGTTGGACTGGTGATCAGCCCTGTGTTGGACCGGTGATGAGCCCTGTGTTGGACTGGTGATCCTCCCTTTGATGGACTGGTGATCCTCCCTTTGATGGGCTGGTTACCAGCCCTGTGATGGACTGGTGATCCTCCCTTTGATGGACTGGTGATCCTCCCTTTGATGGACTGGTTATAGCCCCTGTGATGGACTGGTTATCAGCCATGTGATGGACTGGTGATCCTCCCTTTGATGGACTGGTGATCCTTCCTGTATTGGACTGGTGATCAGACCTGTGTTGGACTGGTGATCAGACCTGTGATGGACTGGTGATGAGCCCTGTGATGGACTGGTGATCAGCCCTATGTTGAACTGGTGATCAGACCTGTGATGGACTGGTGATGAGCCCTGTCATGGACTGGTTATCCTCCTTGTGATGGACTGGTGATCCTCCCTCTAATGGACTGGTGATCAGCCCTGTGATGGACTGGTGATCCTACCTGTGCTGGATTAGTGATCCTCCCTGTAATGGACTGGTGATCCTCCCTGTGATGGACTGGTGATCCTCCCTTTGATGGACTGGTGATGAGCCCTGTGATGGACTGGTGATCAGCCCTGTGTTGGACTGGTGATCCTCCCTGTGTTGGACTGGTGATCAGCCCTATGTTGGACCGGTGATGAGCCCTGTGTTGGACTGGTGATCCTCCCTTTGATGGACTGGTGATCCTCCCTTTGATGGGCTGGTTACCAGCCCTGTGATGGACTGGTGATCCTCCCTTTGATGGACTGGTGATCCTCCCTTTGATGGACTGGTTATAGCCCCTGTGATGGACTGGTTATCAGCCATGTGATGGACTGGTGATCCTCCCTTTGATGGACTGGTGATCCTTCCTGTATTGGACTGGTGATCAGACCTGTGTTGGACTGGTGATCAGACCTGTGATGGACTGGTGATGAGCCCTGTGATGGACTGGTGATCAGCCCTATGTTGAACTGGTGATCAGCCCTGTGATGGACTGGTGATCCTACCTCTAATGGACTGGTGATCAGCCCTGTGATGGACTGGTGATCCTACCTGTGCTGGATTAGTGATCCTCCCTGTAATGGACTGGTGATCCTCCCTGTGATGGACTGGTGATCCTCCCTTTGATGGACTGGTGATGGGCCCTGTGATGGACTGGTGATCAGCCCTGTGTTGGACTGGTGATCCTCCCTGTGTTGGACTGGTGATCAGCCCTATGTTGGACCGGTGATGAGCCCTGTGTTGGACTGGTGATCCTCCCTTTGATGGACTGGTGATCCTCCCTTTGATGGGCTGGTTACCAGCCCTGTGATGGACTGGTGATCCTCCTTTTGATGGACTGGTGATCCTCCCTTTGATGGACTGGTTATAGCCCCTGTGATGGACTGGTTATCAGCCATGTGATGGACTGGTGATCCTCCCTTTGATGGACTGGTGATCCTTCCTGTATTGGACTGGTGATCAGACCTGTGTTGGACTGGTGATCAGACCTGTGATGGACTGGTGATGAGCCCTGTGATGGACTGGTGATCAGCCCTATGTTGAACTGGTGATCAGCCCTGTGATGGACTGGTGATCCTACCTGTGCTGGATTAGTGATCCTCCCTGTGATGGACTGGTGATCCTCCCTGTGAAGGACTGGTGATCAGCCCTGTGATGGACTGGTGATCCTCCCTTTGATGGACTGGTGATCAGCCCTGTGATGGACTGGTGATCCTCCCGGTGATGGACTGGTGATCAGCCCTGTTTTAGACTGGTGATCCTCCCTGTGTTGGACTGGTGATCAGCCCTGTGTTGGACCGGTGATGAGCCCTGTGTTGGACTGGTGATCCTCCCTTTGATGGACTTGTGATCCTCCCTTTGATGGGCTGGTTATCAGCCCTGTGATGGACTGGTGATCCTCCCTTTGATGGACTGGTGATCCTCTCTTTGATGGACTGGTTACAGCCCCTTTGATGGACTGGTTATCAGCCATGTGATGGACTGGTGATCCTCCCTTTGATGGACTGGTTATCAGCCATGTGATGGACTGGTAATCCTCCATTTGATGGACTGGTGATCAGCCCTGTGATGGACTGGTGATCAGCCCTGTGATGGACTGGTGATCCTCCCTTTGATGGACTGGTGATCCTCCCTTTGATGGACTGGTTATAGCCCCTGTGATGGACTGGTTATCAGCCATGTGATGGACTGGTGATCCTCCCTGTGATGGACTGGTGATCAGCCCTGTGATGGACTGGTGATCCTCCCTGTGATGGACTGGTGATCCTCCTTGTTATGGACTGGTGATCCTCCCTGTGATGGACTGGTGATCAGCCCTGTGATGGACTGGTGATCCTCCCTGTGCTGGATTGGTGATCCTCCCTGTGTTGGACTGGTGATCAGACCTGTGATGGACTGGTGATGAGCCCTGTGATGGACTGGTGATCAGCCCTATGTTGGACTGGTGATCAGACCTGTGATGGACTGGTGATGAGCCCTGTCATGGACTGGTGATCCTCCCTGTGATGGATTGGTGATCCTCCCTCTGATGGACTGGTGATCAGCCCTGTGATGGACTGGTGATCCTCCCTGTGATGGATTGGTGATCCTCCCTGTGATGGACTGGTGTTCCTCCCTGTGATGGACTGGTGATCAGCCCTGTTATGGACTGGTGATCAGACCTGTGATGGACTGGTGATCAGCCCATCGATGAACTGGTGATCCTCCCGGTGATGGACTGGTGACCCTCCCTTTGATGGACTGGTGATCCTCCCTTTGATGGACTGGTTATAGCCCCTGTGATGGACTGGTTATCAGCCATGTGATGGACTGGTGATCAGCCCTGTGTTGGACCGGTGATGAGCCCTTTGTTGGACTGGTGGTCCTCCCTTTGATGGACTGGTGATCCTCCCTTTGATGGGCTGGTTACCAGCGCTGTGATGGACTGGTGATCCTCCCTTTGATGGACTGGTGATCCTCCCTTTGATGGACTGGTTATAGCCCCTGTGATGGACTGGTTATCAGCCATGTGATGGACTGGTGATCCTCCCTGTGATGGATTGGTGATCCTCCCTGTGATGGACTGTTGATCCTCCCTGTGATGGACTGGTGATCCTCCCTCTGATGGACTGGTGATCCTCCCTGTGATGTACTGGTGATCCTTTCTGTGATGGACTGGTGATGAGCCCTGTGATGGACTGGTGATCAGCCCTGTGTTGGACTGGTGATCCTCCCTGTGATGGACTGGTGATCGTCCCTGTGATGGACTGGTTATAGCCCCTGTGATGGACTGGTTATCAGCCATGTGATGGACTGGTGATCCTCCCTGTGATGGATTGGTGATCCTCCCTGTGATGGACTGTTGATCCTCCCTGTGATGGACTGGTGATCCTCCCTCTGATGGACTGGTGATCCTCCCTGTGATGGACTGGTGATCCTTTCTGTGATGGACTGCTGATAAGCACTGTGATGGACTGGTGATCAGCCCTGTGTTGGACTGGTGATCCTCCCTGTGCTGGATTGGTGATCGTCCCTGTGATGGACTGGTGATCCTCCCTGTGATGGACTGGTGATCAGCCCTGTGATGGACTGGTGATCCTCCCTGTGATGGACTGGTAATCCTTCCTCTGATGGACTGGTGATCCTCCCTGTGATGGACTGGTGATCAGCCCTGTGATGGACTGTTGATCCTCCCGGTGATGGACTGGTGATCAGCCCTGTGTTAGACTGGTGATCCTCCCTGTGGTGGACTGGTGATCAGCACTGTGTTGGACCGGTGATGAGCCCTGTGTTGCACTGGTGATCCTCCCTTTGATGGGCTGGTTATCAGCCCTGTGATGGACTGGTGATCCTCCCTGTGCTAGATTGGTGATCCTCCCTGTGATGGACTAGTGATCCTCCCTGTGATGGACTGGTGATCAGCCCTGTGATGGACTGGTGATCCTTCCTGTATTGGACTGGTGATCCTCCCTGTGATGGACTGGTGATCCTCCCTGTGTTGGACTGGTGATCAGACCTGTGATGGACTGGTGATGAGCTCTGTGATGGACTGGTGATCAGCCCTATGTTGGACTGGTGATCAGACCTGTGATGGACTGGTGATGAGCCCTGTCATGGACTGGTGATCCTCCCTGTGATGGATTGGTGATCCTCCCTCTGATGGACTGGTGATCAGCCCTGTGATGGACTGGTGATCCTCCCTGTGATGGATTGGTGATCCTCCCTGTGATGGACTGGTGATCCTCCCTGTGATGGACTGGTGATCAGCCCTGTTATGGACTGGTGATCAGACCTGTGATGGACTGGTGATCAGCCCATCGATGGACTGGTGATCCTCCCGGTGATGGACTGGTGATCAGCCCTGTGTTAGACTCGTGATCCTCTCTGTGTTGGACTGGTGATCAGCCCTGTGTTGGACCGGTGATGAGCCCTGTGTTGGACTGGTGATCCTCCCTTTGATGGACTGGTGATCCTCCCTTTGATGGGCTGGTTATCAGCCCTGTGATGGACTGGTGATCCTCCCTTTGATGGACTGGTGATCCTCCCTTTGATGGACTGGTTATAGCCCCTTTGATGGACTGGTTATCAGCCATGTGATGGACTGGTGATCCTCCCTTTGATGGACTGGTGATCAGCCCTGTGATGGACTGGTGATCCTCCTTGTTATGGACTGGTGATCCTCCCTCTGATGGACTGGTGATCAGCCCTGTGATGGACTGTTGATCCTCCCTGTGATGGACTGGTGATCCTCCCTCTGATGGACTGGTGATCCTCCCTGTGATGGACTGGTGATCCTTTCTGTGATGGACTGGTGATGAGCCCTGTGATGGACTGGTGATCAGCCCTGTGTTGGACTGGTGATCCTCCCTGTGATGGACTGGTGATCGTCCCTGTGATGGACTGGTTATAGCCCCTGTGATGGACTGGTTATCAGCCATGTGATGGACTGGTGATCCTCCCTGTGATGGATTGGTGATCCTCCCTGTGATGGACTGTTGATCCTCCCTGTGATGGACTGGTGATCCTCCCTCTGATGGACTGGTGATCCTCCCTGTGATGGACTGGTGATCCTTTCTGTGATGGACTGCTGATGAGCACTGTGATGGACTGGTGATCAGCCCTGTGTTGGACTGGTGATCCTCCCTGTGCTGGATTGGTGATCTTCCCTGTGATGGACTGGTGATCCTCCCTGTGATGGACTGGTGATCAGCCCTGTGATGGACTGGTGATCCTCCCTGTGATGGACTGGTGATCCTTCCTCTGATGGACTGGTGATCCTCCCTGTGATGGACTGGTGATCAGCCCTGTGATGGACTGTTGATCCTCCCGGTGATGGACTGGTGATCAGCCCTGTGTTAGAAAGGTGATCCTCCCTGTGGTGGACTGGTGATCAGCACTGTGTTGGACCGGTGATGAGCCCTGTGTTGCACTGGTGATCCTCCCTTTGATGGGCTGGTTATCAGCCCTGTGATGGACTGGTGATCCTCCCTGTGCTAGATTGGTGATCCTCCCTGTGATGGACTAGTGATCCTCCCTGTGATGGACTGGTGATCAGCCCTGTGATGGACTGGTGATCCTTCCTGTATTGGACTGGTGATCCTCCCTGTGATGGACTGGTGATCCTCCCTGTGTTGGACTGGTGATCAGACCTGTGATGGACTGGTGATGAGCCCTGTGATGGACTGGTGATCAGCCCTATGTTGGACTGGTGATCAGACCTGTGATGGACTGGTGATGAGCCCTGTCATGGACTGGTGATCCTCCCTGTGATGGATTGGTGATCCTCCCTCTGATGGACTGGTGATCAGCCCTGTGATGGACTGGTGATCCTCCCTGTGATGGACTGGTGATCAGCCCTGTGATGGACTGGTGATCCTCCCTGTGATGGACTGGTAATCCTTCCTCTGATGGACTGGTGATCCTCCCTGTGATGGACTGGTGATCAGCCCTGTGATGGACTGTTGATCCTCCCGGTGATGGACTGGTGATCAGCCCTGTGTTAGACTGGTGATCCTCCCTGTGGTGGACTGGTGATCAGCACTGTGTTGGACCGGTGATGAGCCCTGTGTTGCACTGGTGATCCTCCCTTTGATGGGCTGGTTATCAGCCCTGTGATGGACTGGTGATCCTCCCTGTGCTAGATTGGTGATCCTCCCTGTGATGGACTAGTGATCCTCCCTGTGATGGACTGGTGATCAGCCCTGTGATGGACTGGTGATCCTTCCTGTATTGGACTGGTGATCCTCCCTGTGATGGACTGGTGATCCTCCCTGTGTTGGACTGGTGATCAGACCTGTGATGGACTGGTGATGAGCTCTGTGATGGACTGGTGATCAGCCCTATGTTGGACTGGTGATCAGACCTGTGATGGACTGGTGATGAGCCCTGTCATGGACTGGTGATCCTCCCTGTGATGGATTGGTGATCCTCCCTCTGATGGACTGGTGATCAGCCCTGTGATGGACTGGTGATCCTCCCTGTGATGGATTGGTGATCCTCCCTGTGATGGACTGGTGATCCTCCCTGTGATGGACTGGTGATCAGCCCTGTTATGGACTGGTGATCAGACCTGTGATGGACTGGTGATCAGCCCATCGATGGACTGGTGATCCTCCCGGTGATGGACTGGTGATCAGCCCTGTGTTAGACTCGTGATCCTCTCTGTGTTGGACTGGTGATCAGCCCTGTGTTGGACCGGTGATGAGCCCTGTGTTGGACTGGTGATCCTCCCTTTGATGGACTGGTGATCCTCCCTTTGATGGGCTGGTTATCAGCCCTGTGATGGACTGGTGATCCTCCCTTTGATGGACTGGTGATCCTCCCTTTGATGGACTGGTTATAGCCCCTTTGATGGACTGGTTATCAGCCATGTGATGGACTGGTGATCCTCCCTTTGATGGACTGGTGATCAGCCCTGTGATGGACTGGTGATCCTCCTTGTTATGGACTGGTGATCCTCCCTCTGATGGACTGGTGATCAGCCCTGTGATGGACTGTTGATCCTCCCTGTGATGGACTGGTGATCCTCCCTCTGATGGACTGGTGATCCTCCCTGTGATGGACTGGTGATCCTTTCTGTGATGGACTGGTGATGAGCCCTGTGATGGACTGGTGATCAGCCCTGTGTTGGACTGGTGATCCTCCCTGTGATGGACTGGTGATCGTCCCTGTGATGGACTGGTTATAGCCCCTGTGATGGACTGGTTATCAGCCATGTGATGGACTGGTGATCCTCCCTGTGATGGATTGGTGATCCTCCCTGTGATGGACTGTTGATCCTCCCTGTGATGGACTGGTGATCCTCCCTCTGATGGACTGGTGATCCTCCCTGTGATGGACTGGTGATCCTTTCTGTGATGGACTGCTGATGAGCACTGTGATGGACTGGTGATCAGCCCTGTGTTGGACTGGTGATCCTCCCTGTGCTGGATTGGTGATCTTCCCTGTGATGGACTGGTGATCCTCCCTGTGATGGACTGGTGATCAGCCCTGTGATGGACTGGTGATCCTCCCTGTGATGGACTGGTGATCCTTCCTCTGATGGACTGGTGATCCTCCCTGTGATGGACTGGTGATCCTCCCTCTGATGGACTGGTGATCCTCCCTGTGATGGACTGGTGATCCTTTCTGTGATGGACTGGTGATGAGCCCTGTGATGGACTGGTGATCAGCCCTGTGTTGGACTGGTGATCCTCCCTGTGATGGACTGGTGATCGTCCCTGTGATGGACTGGTTATAGCCCCTGTGATGGACTGGTTATCAGCCATGTGATGGACTGGTGATCCTCCAGGTGATGGATTGGTGATCCTCCCTCTGATGGACTGGTGATCCTCCCTTTGATGGACTGGTGATCCTCCCTTTGATGGGCTGGTTACCAGCGCTGTGATGGACTGGTGATCCTCCCTTTGATGGACTGGTGATCCTCCCTTTGATGGACTGGTTATAGCCCCTGTGATGGACTGGTTATCAGCCATGTGATGGACTGGTGATCCTCCCTGTGATGGATTGGTGATCCTCCCTGTGATGGACTGTTGATCCTCCCTGTGATGGACTGGTGATCCTCCCTCTGATGGACTGGTGATCCTCCCTGTGATGGACTGGTGATCCTTTCTGTGATGGACTGGTGATGAGCCCTGTGATGGACTGGTGATCAGCCCTGTGTTGGACTGGTGATCAGACCTGTGATGGACTGGTGATGAGCCCTGTGATGGACTGGTGATCAGCCCTATGTTGAACTGGTGATCAGCCCTGTGATGGACTGGTGATCCTACCTCTAATGGACTGGTGATCAGCCCTGTGATGGACTGGTGATCCTACCTGTGCTGGATTAGTGATCCTCCCTGTAATGGACTGGTGATCCTCCCTGTGATGGACTGGTGATCCTCCCTTTGATGGACTGGTGATGAGCCCTGTGATGGACTGGTGATCAGCCCTGTGTTGGACTGGTGATCCTCCCTGTGTTGGACTGGTGATCAGCCCTATGTTGGACCGGTGATCAGCCCTGTGATGGACTGGTGATCCTACCTGTGCTGGATTAGTGATCCTCCCTGTGATGGACTGGTGATCCTCCCTGTGATGGACTGGTGATCAGCCCTGTGATGGACTGGTGATCCTCCCTTTGATGGACTGGTGATCAGCCCTGTGATGGACTGGTGATCCTCCCGGTGATGGACTGGTGATCAGCCCTGTTTTAGACTGGTGATCCTCCCTGTGTTGGACTGGTGATCAGCCCTGTGTTGGACCGGTGATGAGCCCTGTGTTGGACTGGTGATCCTCCCTTTGATGGACTTGTGATCCTCCCTTTGATGGGCTGGTTATCAGCCCTGTGATGGACTGGTGATCCTCCCTTTGATGGACTGGTGATCCTCTCTTTGATGGACTGGTTACAGCCCCTTTGATGGACTGGTTATCAGCCATGTGATGGACTGGTGATCCTCCCTTTGATGGACTGGTTATCAGCCATGTGATGGACTGGTAATCCTCCATTTGATGGACTGGTGATCAGCCCTGTGATGGACTGGTGATCAGCCCTGTGATGGACTGGTGATCCTCCCTGTGATGGACTGGTGATCCTCCCTCTGATGGACTGGTGATCAGCCCTATGATGGACTGGTGATCCTCTCTGTGATGGACTGGTGATCCTCCCTTTGATGGACTGGTGATGAGCCCTGTGATGGACTGGTGATCAGCCCTGTGTTGGACTGGTGATCCTCCCTGTGTTGGACTGGTGATCAGCCCTGTGTTGGACCGGTGATGAGCCCTGTGTTGGACTGGTGATCCTCCCTTTGATGGACTGGTGATCCTCCCTTTGATGGGCTGGTTACCAGCCCTGTGATGGACTGGTGATCCTCCCTTTGATGGACTGGTGATCCTCCCTTTGATGGACTGGTTATAGCCCCTGTGATGGACTGGTTATCAGCCATGTGATGGACTGGTGATCCTCCCTTTGATGGACTGGTGATCCTTCCTGTATTGGACTGGTGATCAGACCTGTGTTGGACTGGTGATCAGACCTGTGATGGACTGGTGATCAGCCCTGTGATGGACTGGTGATCCTCCTTGTTATGGACTGGTGATCCTCCCTCTGATGGACTGGTGATCAGCCCTGTGATGGACTGGTGATCCTCCCTGTGCTGGATTCGTGATCCTCCCTGTAATGGACTGGTGATCCTCCCTGTGATGGACTGGTGATCAGCACTGTGATGGACTGGTGATCCTCCCTGTGATGGACTGGTGATCCTCCCTCTGATGGACTGGTGATCAGCCCTATGATGGACTGGTGATCCTCTCTGTGATGGACTGGTGATCCTCCCTTTGATGGACTGGTGATCATCCCTTTGATGGACTGGTTATAACCCCTTCGATGGACTGGTTATCAGCCATGTGATGGATTGGTGATCCTCCCTTTTATGGACTGGTTTTCAGCCATGTGATGGACTGGTGATCAGACCTGTGATGGACTGGTTATCAGCCATGTGATGGACTGGTGATCCTCCCTTTGATGGACTGGTGATCCTTCCTGTATTGGACTGGTGATCAGACCTGTGTTGGACTGGTGATCAGACCTGTGATGGACTGGTGATGAGCCCTGTGATGGACTGGTGATCAGCCCTATGTTGAACTGGTGATCAGCCCTGTGATGGACTGGTGATCCTACCTGTGCTGGATTAGTGATCCTCCCTGTGATGGACTGGTGATCCTCCCTGTGATGGACTGGTGATCAGCCCTGTGATGGACTGGTGATCCTCCCTTTGATGGACTGGTGATCAGCCCTGTGATGGACTGGTGATCCTCCCGGTGATGGACTGGTGATCAGCCCTGTTTTAGACTGGTGATCCTCCCTGTGTTGGACTGGTGATCAGCCCTGTGTTGGACCGGTGATGAGCCCTGTGTTGGACTGGTGATCCTCCCTTTGATGGACTTGTGATCCTCCCTTTGATGGGCTGGTTATCAGCCCTGTGATGGACTGGTGATCCTCCCTTTGATGGACTGGTGATCCTCTCTTTGATGGACTGGTTACAGCCCCTTTGATGGACTGGTTATCAGCCATGTGATGGACTGGTGATCCTCCCTTTGATGGACTGGTTATCAGCCATGTGATGGACTGGTAATCCTCCATTTGATGGACTGGTGATCAGCCCTGTGATGGACTGGTGATCAGCCCTGTGATGGACTGGTGATCCTCCCTTTGATGGACTGGTGATCAGCCCTGTGATGGACTGGTGATCCTCCCGGTGATGGACTGGTGATCAGCCCTGTTTTAGACTGGTGATCCTCCCTGTGTTGGACTGGTGATCAGCCCTATGTTGGACCGGTGATGAGCCCTGTGTTGGACTGGTGATCCTCCCTTTGATGGACTGGTGATCCTCCCTTTGATGGGCTGGTTACCAGCCCTGTGATGGACTGGTGATCCTCCCTTTGATGGACTGGTGATCCTCCCTTTGATGGACTGGTTATAGCCCCTGTGATGGACTGGTTATCAGCCATGTGATGGACTGGTGATCCTCCCTTTGATGGACTGGTGATCCTTCCTGTATTGGACTGGTGATCAGACCTGTGTTGGACTGGTGATCAGACCTGTGATGGACTGGTGATGAGCCCTGTGATGGACTGGTGATCAGCCCTATGTTGAACTGGTGATCAGCCCTGTGATGGACTGGTGATCCTACCTGTGCTGGATTAGTGATCCTCCCTGTGATGGACTGGTGATCCTCCCTGTGATGGACTGGTGATCAGCCCTGTGATGGACTGGTGATCCTCCCGGTGATGGACTGGTGATCAGCCCTGTTTTAGACTGGTGATCCTCCCTGTGTTGGACTGGTGATCAGCCCTGTGTTGGACCGGTGATGAGCCCTGTGTTGGACTGGTGATCCTCCCTTTGATGGACTTGTGATCCTCCCTTTGATGGGCTGGTTATCAGCCCTGTGATGGACTGGTGATCCTCCCTTTGATGGACTGGTGATCCTCTCTTTGATGGACTGGTTACAGCCCCTTTGATGGACTGGTTATCAGCCATGTGATGGACTGGTGATCCTGCCTTTGATGGACTGGTTATCAGCCATGTGATGGACTGGTAATCCTCCCTGTGATGGACTGGTGATCCTTTCTGTGATGGACTGCTGATGAGCACTGTGATGGACTGGTGATCAGCCATGTGATGGACTGGTAATCCTCCATTTGATGGACTGGTGATCAGCCCTGTGATGGACTGGTGATCAGCCCTGTGATGGACTGGTGATCCTCCCTGTGCTGGATTGGTGATCCTCCCTGTGATGGACTGGTGATCCTCCCTGTGATGGACTGGTGATCAGCCCTGTGTTAGACTGGTGATCCTCCCTGTGTTGGACTGGTGATCAGCCCTGTGTTGGACCGGTGATGAGCCCTGTGTTGGACTGGTGATCCTCCCTTTGATGGACTGGTGATCCTCCCTTTGATGGGCTGGTTACCAGCGCTGTGATGGACTGGTGATCCTCCCTTTGATGGACTGGTGATCCTCCCTTTGATGGACTGGTTATAGCCCCTGTGATGGACTGGTTATCAGCCATGTGATGGACTGGTGATCCTCCCTTTGATGGACTGGTTATAGCCCCTGTGATGGACTGGTTATCAGCCATGTGATGGACTGGTGATCCTCCCTGTGATGGATTGGTGATCCTCCCTGTGATGGACTGTTGATCCTCCCTGTGATGGACTGGTGATCCTCCCTCTGATGGACTGGTGATCCTCCCTGTGATGGACTGGTGATCCTTTCTGTGATGGACTGGTGATGAGCCCTGTGATGGACTGGTGATCAGCCCTGTGTTGGACTGGTGATCCTCCCTGTGATGGACTGGTGATCGTCCCTGTGATGGACTGGTTATAGCCCCTGTGATGGACTGGTAATCAGCCATGTGATGGACTGGTGATCCTCCCTGTGATGGATTGGTGATCCTCCCTGTGATGGACTGTTGATCCTCCCTGTGATGGACTGGTGATCCTCCCTCTGATGGACTGGTGATCTTCCCTGTGATGGACTGGTGATCCTTTCTGTGATGGACTGGTGATGAGCACTGTGATGGACTGGTGATCAGCCCTGTGTTGGACTGGTGATCCTCCCTGTGCTGGATTGGTGATCCTCCCTGTGATGGACTGGTGATCCTCCCTGTGATGGACTGGTGATCAGCCCTGTGATGGACTGGTGATCCTCCCTGTGTTGGACTGGTGATCCTTCCTCTGATGGACTGGTGATCCTCCCTGTGATGGACTGGTGATCAGCCCTGTGATGGACTGTTGATCCTCCCGGTGATGGACTGGTGATCAGCCCTGTGTTAGACTGGTGATCCTCCCTGTGTTGGACTGGTGATCAGCACTGTGTTGGACCGGTGATGAGCCCTGTGTTGCACTGGTGATCCTCCCTTTGATGGGCTGGTTATCAGCCCTGTGATGGACTGGTGATCCTCCCTTTGATGGACTGGTGATCCTCCCTTTGATGGACTGGTTATAGCCCCTTTGATGGACTGGTTATCAGCCATGTGATGGACTGGTGATCCTCCCTTTGATGGACTGGTGATCAGCCCTGTGATGGACTGGTGATCCTCCTTGTTATGGACTGGTGATCCTCCCTCTGATGGACTGGTGATCAGCCCTGTGATGGACTGGTGATCCTCCCTGTGCTGGATTCGTGATCCTCCCTGTGATGGACTGGTGATCCTCCCTGTGATGGACTGGTGATCAGCACTGTGATGGACTGGTGATCCTCCCTGTGATGGACTGGTGATCCTCCCTCTGATGGACTGGTGATCAGCCCTATGATGGACTGGTGATCCTCTCTGTGATGGACTGGTGATCCTCCCTTTGATGGACTGGTGATCATCCCTTTGATGGACTGGTTATAACCCCTTCGATGGACTGGTTATCAGCCATGTGATGGATTGGTGATCCTCCCTTTTATGGACTGGTTTTCAGCCCTGTGATGGACTGGTGATCCTCCTTTTGATGGACTGGGTATCCTCCCTCTGATGGACTGGTGATCAGCCCTGTGATGGACTGGTGATCCTCCCTTTGATGGACTGGTGATCAGCCCTGTGATGGACTAGTGATCCTCCCTGTGATGGACTGGTGATCAGCCCTGTGATGGACTGGTGATCCTTCCTGTATTGGACTGGTGATCCTCCCTGTGATGGACTGGTGATCCTCCCTGTGTTGGACTGGTGATCAGACCTGTGATGGACTGGTGATCCTTTCTGTGATGGACTGGTGATGAGCACTGTGATGGACTGGTGATCAGCCCTGTGTTGGACTGGTGATCCTCCCTGTGCTGGATTGGTGATCCTCCCTGTGATGGACTGGTGATCCTCCCTGTGATGGACTGGTGATCAGCCCTGTGATGGACTGGTGATCCTCCCTGTGATGGACTGGTGATCCTTCCTCTGATGGACTGGTGATCCTCCCTGTGATGGACAGGTGATCAGCCCTGTGATGGACTGTTGATCCTCCCGGTGAAGGACTGGTGATCAGCCCTGTGTTAGACTGGTGATCCTCCCTGTGTTGGACTGGTGATCAGCACTGTGTTGGACCGGTGATGAGCCCTGTGTTGCACTGGTGATCCTCCCTTTGATGGGCTGGTTATCAGCCCTGTGATGGACTGGTGATCCTCCCTGTGCTAGATTGGTGATCCTCCCTGTGATGGACTAGTGATCCTCCCTGTGATGGACTGGTGATCAGCCCTGTGATGGACTGGTGATCCTCCCTGTATTGGACTGGTGATCCTCCCTGTGATGGACTGGTGATCCTCCCTGTGTTGGACTGGTGATCAGACCTGTGATGGACTGGTGATGAGCCCTGTGATGGACTGGTGATCAGCCCTATGTTGGACTGGTGATCAGACCTGTGATGGACTGGTGATGAGCCCTGTCATGGACTGGTGATCCTCCCTGTGATGGATTGGTGATCCTCCCTCTGATGGACTGGTGATCAGCCCTGTGATGGACTGGTGATCCTCCCTGTGATGGATTGGTGATCCTCCCTGTGATGGACTGTTGATCCTCCCTGTGATGGACTGGTGATCCTCCCTCTGATGGACTGGTGATCCTCCCTGTGATGGACTGGTGATCCTTTCTGTGATGGACTGGTGATGAGCCCTGTGATGGACTGGTGATCAGCCCTGTGTTGGACTGGTGATCCTCCCTGTGATGGACTGGTGATCGTCCCTGTGATGGACTGGTTATAGCCCCTGTGATGGACTGGTTATCAGCCATGTGATGGACTGGTGATCCTCCCTGTGATGGATTGGTGATCCTCCCTCTGATGGACTGGTGATCCTCCCTTTGATGGACTGGTGATCCTCCCTTTGATGGGCTGGTTACCAGCGCTGTGATGGACTGGTGATCCTCCCTTTGATGGACTGGTGATCCTCCCTTTGATGGACTGGTTATAGCCCCTGTGATGGACTGGTTATCAGCCATGTGATGGACTGGTGATCCTCCCTGTGATGGATTGGTGATCCTCCCTGTGATGGACTGTTGATCCTCCCTGTGATGGACTGGTGATCCTCCCTCTGATGGACTGGTGATCCTCCCTGTGATGGACTGGTGATCCTTTCTGTGATGGACTGGTGATGAGCCCTGTGATGGACTGGTGATCAGCCCTGTGTTGGACTGGTGATCAGACCTGTGATGGACTGGTGATGAGCCCTGTGATGGACTGGTGATCAGCCCTATGTTGAACTGGTGATCAGCCCTGTGATGGACTGGTGATCCTACCTCTAATGGACTGGTGATCAGCCCTGTGATGGACTGGTGATCCTACCTGTGCTGGATTAGTGATCCTCCCTGTAATGGACTGGTGATCCTCCCTGTGATGGACTGGTGATCCTCCCTTTGATGGACTGGTGATGAGCCCTGTGATGGACTGGTGATCAGCCCTGTGTTGGACTGGTGATCCTCCCTGTGTTGGACTGGTGATCAGCCCTATGTTGGACCGGTGATCAGCCCTGTGATGGACTGGTGATCCTACCTGTGCTGGATTAGTGATCCTCCCTGTGATGGACTGGTGATCCTCCCTGTGATGGACTGGTGATCAGCCCTGTGATGGACTGGTGATCCTCCCTTTGATGGACTGGTGATCAGCCCTGTGATGGACTGGTGATCCTCCCGGTGATGGACTGGTGATCAGCCCTGTTTTAGACTGGTGATCCTCCCTGTGTTGGACTGGTGATCAGCCCTGTGTTGGACCGGTGATGAGCCCTGTGTTGGACTGGTGATCCTCCCTTTGATGGACTTGTGATCCTCCCTTTGATGGGCTGGTTATCAGCCCTGTGATGGACTGGTGATCCTCCCTTTGATGGACTGGTGATCCTCTCTTTGATGGACTGGTTACAGCCCCTTTGATGGACTGGTTATCAGCCATGTGATGGACTGGTGATCCTCCCTTTGATGGACTGGTTATCAGCCATGTGATGGACTGGTAATCCTCCATTTGATGGACTGGTGATCAGCCCTGTGATGGACTGGTGATCAGCCCTGTGATGGACTGGTGATCCTCCCTGTGATGGACTGGTGATCCTCCCTCTGATGGACTGGTGATCAGCCCTATGATGGACTGGTGATCCTCTCTGTGATGGACTGGTGATCCTCCCTTTGATGGACTGGTGATGAGCCCTGTGATGGACTGGTGATCAGCCCTGTGTTGGACTGGTGATCCTCCCTGTGTTGGACTGGTGATCAGCCCTGTGTTGGACCGGTGATGAGCCCTGTGTTGGACTGGTGATCCTCCCTTTGATGGACTGGTGATCCTCCCTTTGATGGGCTGGTTACCAGCCCTGTGATGGACTGGTGATCCTCCCTTTGATGGACTGGTGATCCTCCCTTTGATGGACTGGTTATAGCCCCTGTGATGGACTGGTTATCAGCCATGTGATGGACTGGTGATCCTCCCTTTGATGGACTGGTGATCCTTCCTGTATTGGACTGGTGATCAGACCTGTGTTGGACTGGTGATCAGACCTGTGATGGACTGGTGATGAGCCCTGTGATGGACTGGTGATCAGCCCTATGTTGAACTGGTGATCAGACCTGTGATGGACTGGTGATGAGCCCTGTCATGGACTGGTTATCCTCCTTGTGATGGACTGGTGATCCTCCCTCTAATGGACTGGTGATCAGCCCTGTGATGGACTGGTGATCCTACCTGTGCTGGATTAGTGATCCTCCCTGTAATGGACTGGTGATCCTCCCTGTGATGGACTGGTGATCCTCCCTTTGATGGACTGGTGATGAGCCCTGTGATGGACTGGTGATCAGCCCTGTGTTGGACTGGTGATCCTCCCTGTGTTGGACTGGTGATCAGCCCTATGTTGGACCGGTGATGAGCCCTGTGTTGGACTGGTGATCCTCCCTTTGATGGACTGGTGATCCTCCCTTTGATGGGCTGGTTACCAGCCCTGTGATGGACTGGTGATCCTCCCTTTGATGGACTGGTGATCCTCCCTTTGATGGACTGGTTATAGCCCCTGTGATGGACTGGTTATCAGCCATGTGATGGACTGGTGATCCTCCCTTTGATGGACTGGTGATCCTTCCTGTATTGGACTGGTGATCAGACCTGTGTTGGACTGGTGATCAGACCTGTGATGGACTGGTGATGAGCCCTGTGATGGACTGGTGATCAGCCCTATGTTGAACTGGTGATCAGCCCTGTGATGGACTGGTGATCCTACCTCTAATGGACTGGTGATCAGCCCTGTGATGGACTGGTGATCCTACCTGTGCTGGATTAGTGATCCTCCCTGTAATGGACTGGTGATCCTCCCTGTGATGGACTGGTGATCCTCCCTTTGATGGACTGGTGATGGGCCCTGTGATGGACTGGTGATCAGCCCTGTGTTGGACTGGTGATCCTCCCTGTGTTGGACTGGTGATCAGCCCTATGTTGGACCGGTGATGAGCCCTGTGTTGGACTGGTGATCCTCCCTTTGATGGACTGGTGATCCTCCCTTTGATGGGCTGGTTACCAGCCCTGTGATGGACTGGTGATCCTCCTTTTGATGGACTGGTGATCCTCCCTTTGATGGACTGGTTATAGCCCCTGTGATGGACTGGTTATCAGCCATGTGATGGACTGGTGATCCTCCCTTTGATGGACTGGTGATCCTTCCTGTATTGGACTGGTGATCAGACCTGTGTTGGACTGGTGATCAGACCTGTGATGGACTGGTGATGAGCCCTGTGATGGACTGGTGATCAGCCCTATGTTGAACTGGTGATCAGCCCTGTGATGGACTGGTGATCCTACCTGTGCTGGATTAGTGATCCTCCCTGTGATGGACTGGTGATCCTCCCTGTGAAGGACTGGTGATCAGCCCTGTGATGGACTGGTGATCCTCCCTTTGATGGACTGGTGATCAGCCCTGTGATGGACTGGTGATCCTCCCGGTGATGGACTGGTGATCAGCCCTGTTTTAGACTGGTGATCCTCCCTGTGTTGGACTGGTGATCAGCCCTGTGTTGGACCGGTGATGAGCCCTGTGTTGGACTGGTGATCCTCCCTTTGATGGACTTGTGATCCTCCCTTTGATGGGCTGGTTATCAGCCCTGTGATGGACTGGTGATCCTCCCTTTGATGGACTGGTGATCCTCTCTTTGATGGACTGGTTACAGCCCCTTTGATGGACTGGTTATCAGCCATGTGATGGACTGGTGATCCTCCCTTTGATGGACTGGTTATCAGCCATGTGATGGACTGGTAATCCTCCATTTGATGGACTGGTGATCAGCCCTGTGATGGACTGGTGATCAGCCCTGTGATGGACTGGTGATCCTCCCTTTGATGGACTGGTGATCCTCCCTTTGATGGACTGGTTATAGCCCCTGTGATGGACTGGTTATCAGCCATGTGATGGACTGGTGATCCTCCCTGTGATGGACTGGTGATCAGCCCTGTGATGGACTGGTGATCCTCCCTGTGATGGACTGGTGATCCTCCTTGTTATGGACTGGTGATCCTCCCTGTGATGGACTGGTGATCAGCCCTGTGATGGACTGGTGATCCTCCCTGTGCTGGATTGGTGATCCTCCCTGTGTTGGACTGGTGATCAGACCTGTGATGGACTGGTGATGAGCCCTGTGATGGACTGGTGATCAGCCCTATGTTGGACTGGTGATCAGACCTGTGATGGACTGGTGATGAGCCCTGTCATGGACTGGTGATCCTCCCTGTGATGGATTGGTGATCCTCCCTCTGATGGACTGGTGATCAGCCCTGTGATGGACTGGTGATCCTCCCTGTGATGGATTGGTGATCCTCCCTGTGATGGACTGGTGTTCCTCCCTGTGATGGACTGGTGATCAGCCCTGTTATGGACTGGTGATCAGACCTGTGATGGACTGGTGATCAGCCCATCGATGGACTGGTGATCCTCCCGGTGATGGACTGGTGACCCTCCCTTTGATGGACTGGTGATCCTCCCTTTGATGGACTGGTTATAGCCCCTGTGATGGACTGGTTATCAGCCATGTGATGGACTGGTGATCAGCCCTGTGTTGGACCGGTGATGAGCCCTTTGTTGGACTGGTGGTCCTCCCTTTGATGGACTGGTGATCCTCCCTTTGATGGGCTGGTTACCAGCGCTGTGATGGACTGGTGATCCTCCCTTTGATGGACTGGTGATCCTCCCTTTGATGGACTGGTTATAGCCCCTGTGATGGACTGGTTATCAGCCATGTGATGGACTGGTGATCCTCCCTGTGATGGATTGGTGATCCTCCCTGTGATGGACTGTTGATCCTCCCTGTGATGGACTGGTGATCCTCCCTCTGATGGACTGGTGATCCTCCCTGTGATGTACTGGTGATCCTTTCTGTGATGGACTGGTGATGAGCCCTGTGATGGACTGGTGATCAGCCCTGTGTTGGACTGGTGATCCTCCCTGTGATGGACTGGTGATCGTCCCTGTGATGGACTGGTTATAGCCCCTGTGATGGACTGGTTATCAGCCATGTGATGGACTGGTGATCCTCCCTGTGATGGATTGGTGATCCTCCCTGTGATGGACTGTTGATCCTCCCTGTGATGGACTGGTGATCCTCCCTCTGATGGACTGGTGATCCTCCCTGTGATGGACTGGTGATCCTTTCTGTGATGGACTGCTGATGAGCACTGTGATGGACTGGTGATCAGCCCTGTGTTGGACTGGTGATCCTCCCTGTGCTGGATTGGTGATCCTCCCTGTGATGGACTGGTGATCCTCCCTGTGATGGACTGGTGATCAGCCCTGTGATGGACTGGTGATCCTCCCTGTGATGGACTGGTAATCCTTCCTCTGATGGACTGGTGATCCTCCCTGTGATGGACTGGTGATCAGCCCTGTGATGGACTGTTGATCCTCCCGGTGATGGACTGGTGATCAGCCCTGTGTTAGACTGGTGATCCTCCCTGTGGTGGACTGGTGATCAGCACTGTGTTGGACCGGTGATGAGCCCTGTGTTGCACTGGTGATCCTCCCTTTGATGGGCTGGTTATCAGCCCTGTGATGGACTGGTGATCCTCCCTGTGCTAGATTGGTGATCCTCCCTGTGATGGACTAGTGATCCTCCCTGTGATGGACTGGTGATCAGCCCTGTGATGGACTGGTGATCCTTCCTGTATTGGACTGGTGATCCTCCCTGTGATGGACTGGTGATCCTCCCTGTGTTGGACTGGTGATCAGACCTGTGATGGACTGGTGATGAGCTCTGTGATGGACTGGTGATCAGCCCTATGTTGGACTGGTGATCAGACCTGTGATGGACTGGTGATGAGCCCTGTCATGGACTGGTGATCCTCCCTGTGATGGATTGGTGATCCTCCCTCTGATGGACTGGTGATCAGCCCTGTGATGGACTGGTGATCCTCCCTGTGATGGATTGGTGATCCTCCCTGTGATGGACTGGTGATCCTCCCTGTGATGGACTGGTGATCAGCCCTGTTATGGACTGGTGATCAGACCTGTGATGGACTGGTGATCAGCCCATCGATGGACTGGTGATCCTCCCGGTGATGGACTGGTGATCAGCCCTGTGTTAGACTCGTGATCCTCTCTGTGTTGGACTGGTGATCAGCCCTGTGTTGGACCGGTGATGAGCCCTGTGTTGGACTGGTGATCCTCCCTTTGATGGACTGGTGATCCTCCCTTTGATGGGCTGGTTATCAGCCCTGTGATGGACTGGTGATCCTCCCTTTGATGGACTGGTGATCCTCCCTTTGATGGACTGGTTATAGCCCCTTTGATGGACTGGTTATCAGCCATGTGATGGACTGGTGATCCTCCCTTTGATGGACTGGTGATCAGCCCTCTGATGGACTGGTGATCAGCCCTGTGATGGACTGTTGATCCTCCCTGTGATGGACTGGTGATCCTCCCTCTGATGGACTGGTGATCCTCCCTGTGATGGACTGGTGATCCTTTCTGTGATGGACTGGTGATGAGCCCTGTGATGGACTGGTGATCAGCCCTGTGTTGGACTGGTGATCCTCCCTGTGATGGACTGGTGATCGTCCCTGTGATGGACTGGTTATAGCCCCTGTGATGGACTGGTTATCAGCCATGTGATGGACTGGTGATCCTCCCTGTGATGGATTGGTGATCCTCCCTGTGATGGACTGTTGATCCTCCCTGTGATGGACTGGTGATCCTCCCTCTGATGGACTGGTGATCCTCCCTGTGATGGACTGGTGATCCTTTCTGTGATGGACTGCTGATGAGCACTGTGATGGACTGGTGATCAGCCCTGTGTTGGACTGGTGATCCTCCCTGTGCTGGATTGGTGATCTTCCCTGTGATGGACTGGTGATCCTCCCTGTGATGGACTGGTGATCAGCCCTGTGATGGACTGGTGATCCTCCCTGTGATGGACTGGTGATCCTTCCTCTGATGGACTGGTGATCCTCCCTGTGATGGACTGGTGATCAGCCCTGTGATGGACTGTTGATCCTCCCGGTGATGGACTGGTGATCAGCCCTGTGTTAGAAAGGTGATCCTCCCTGTGGTGGACTGGTGATCAGCACTGTGTTGGACCGGTGATGAGCCCTGTGTTGCACTGGTGATCCTCCCTTTGATGGGCTGGTTATCAGCCCTGTGATGGACTGGTGATCCTCCCTGTGCTAGATTGGTGATCCTCCCTGTGATGGACTAGTGATCCTCCCTGTGATGGACTGGTGATCAGCCCTGTGATGGACTGGTGATCCTTCCTGTATTGGACTGGTGATCCTCCCTGTGATGGACTGGTGATCCTCCCTGTGTTGGACTGGTGATCAGACCTGTGATGGACTGGTGATGAGCCCTGTGATGGACTGGTGATCAGCCCTATGTTGGACTGGTGATCAGACCTGTGATGGACTGGTGATGAGCCCTGTCATGGACTGGTGATCCTCCCTGTGATGGATTGGTGATCCTCCCTCTGATGGACTGGTGATCAGCCCTGTGATGGACTGGTGATCCTCCCTGTGATGGATTGGTGATCCTCCCTGTGATGGACTGGTGATCCTCCCTGTGATGGACTGGTGATCAGCCCTGTTATGGACTGGTGATCAGACCTGTGATGGACTGGTGATCAGCCCATCGATGGACTGGTGATCCTCCCGGTGATGGACTGGTGATCAGCCCTGTGTTAGACTGGTGATCCTCTCTGTGTTGGACTGGTGATCAGCCCTGTGTTGGACCGGTGATGAGCCCTGTGTTGGACTGGTGATCCTCCCTTTGATGGACTGGTGATCCTCCCTTTGATGGGCTGGTTATCAGCCCTGTGATGGACTGGTGATCCTCCCTTTGATGGACTGGTGATCCTCCCTTTGATGGACTGGTTATAGCCCCTTTGATGGACTGGTGATCAGCCCTGTGATGGACTGGTGATCCTCCTTGTTATGGACTGGTGATCCTCCCTCTGATGGACTGGTGATCAGCCCTGTGATGGACTGGTGATCCTCCCTGTGCTGGATTCGTGATCCTCCCTGTGATGGACTGGTGATCCTCCCTGTGATGGACTGGTGATCCTCCCTGTGATGGACTGGTGATCAGCACTGTGATGGACTGGTGATCCTCCCTGTGATGGACTGGTGATCCTCCCTCTGATGGACTGGTGATCAGCCCTATGATGGACTGGTGATCCTCTCTGTGATGGACTGGTGATCCTCCCTTTGATGGACTGGTGATCATCCCTTTGATGGACTGGTTATAACCCCTTCGATGGACTGGTTATCAGCCATGTGATGGATTGGTGATCCTCCCTTTTATGGACTGGTTTTCAGCCCTGTGATGGACTGGTGATCCTCCTTTTGATGGACTGGGTATCCTCCCTCTGATGGACTGGTGATCAGCCCTGTGATGGACTGGTGATCCTCCCTTTGATGGACTGGTGATCAGCCCTGTGATGGACTAGTGATCCTCCCTGTGATGGACTGGTGATCAGCCCTGTGATGGACTGGTGATCCTCCCTGTGATGGACTGGTGATCCTTCCTCTGATGGACTGGTGATCCTCCCTGTGATGGACTGGTGATCAGCCCTGTGATGGACTGGTGATCAGCCCTGTGATGGACTGGTGATCCTCCCTGTATTGGACTGGTGATCCTCCCTGTGATGGACTGGTGATCCTCCCTGTGTTGGACTGGTGATCAGACCTGTGATGGACTGGTGATGAGCCCTGTGATGGACTGGTGATCAGCCCTATGTTGGACTGGTGATCAGACCTGTGATGGACTGGTGTTCCTCCCTGTGATGGACTGGTGATCAGCCCTGTTATGGACTGGTGATCAGACCTGTGATGGACTGGTGATCAGCCCATCGATGGACTGGTGATCCTCCCGGTGATGGACTGGTGATCAGCCCTGTGTTAGACTGTTGATCCTCTCTGTGTTGGACTGGTGATCAGCCCTGTGTTGGACCGGTGATGAGCCCTGTGTTGGACTGGTGATCCTCCCTTTGATGGGCTGGTTATCGGCCCTGTGATGGACTGGTGATCCTCCCTTTGATGGACTGGTGATCCTCTCTTTGATGGACTGGTTATAGCCCCTTTGATGGACTGGTTATCAGCCATGTGATGGACTGGTGATCCTCCCTTTGATGGACTGGTGATCAGCCCTGTGATGGACTGGTGATCCTCCTTGTTATGGACTGGTGATCCTCCCTCTGATGGACTGGTGATCAGCCCTGTGATGGACTGGTGATCCTCCCTGTGCTGGATTCGTGATCCTCCCTGTGATGGACTGGTGATCCTCCCTGTGATGGACTGGTGATCAGCACTGTGATGGACTGGTGATCCTCCCTGTGATGGACTGGTGATCCTCCCTCTGATGGACTGGTGATCAGCCCTATGATGGACTGGTGATCCTCTCTGTGATGGACTGGTGATCCTCCCTTTGATGGACTGGTGATCATCCCTTTGATGGACTGGTTATAACCCCTTCGATGGACTGGTTATCAGCCATGTGATGGATTGGTGATCCTCCCTTTTATGGACTGGTTTTCAGCCATGTGATGGACTGGTGATCAGACCTGTGATGGACTGGTTATCAGCCATGTGATGGACTGGTGATCCTCCCTTTGATGGACTGGTGATCCTTCCTGTATTGGACTGGTGATCAGACCTGTGTTGGACTGGTGATCAGACCTGTGATGGACTGGTGATGAGCCCTGTGATGGACTGGTGATCAGCCCTATGTTGAACTGGTGATCAGCCCTGTGATGGACTGGTGATCCTACCTGTGCTGGATTAGTGATCCTCCCTGTGATGGACTGGTGATCCTCCCTGTGATGGACTGGTGATCAGCCCTGTGATGGACTGGTGATCCTCCCTTTGATGGACTGGTGATCAGCCCTGTGATGGACTGGTGATCCTCCCGGTGATGGACTGGTGATCAGCCCTGTTTTAGACTGGTGATCCTCCCTGTGTTGGACTGGTGATCAGCCCTGTGTTGGACCGGTGATGAGCCCTGTGTTGGACTGGTGATCCTCCCTTTGATGGACTTGTGATCCTCCCTTTGATGGGCTGGTTATCAGCCCTGTGATGGACTGGTGATCCTCCCTTTGATGGACTGGTGATCCTCTCTTTGATGGACTGGTTACAGCCCCTTTGATGGACTGGTTATCAGCCATGTGATGGACTGGTGATCCTCCCTTTGATGGACTGGTTATCAGCCATGTGATGGACTGGTAATCCTCCATTTGATGGACTGGTGATCAGCCCTGTGATGGACTGGTGATCAGCCCTGTGATGGACTGGTGATCCTCCCTTTGATGGACTGGTGATCAGCCCTGTGATGGACTGGTGATCCTCCCGGTGATGGACTGGTGATCAGCCCTGTTTTAGACTGGTGATCCTCCCTGTGTTGGACTGGTGATCAGCCCTATGTTGGACCGGTGATGAGCCCTGTGTTGGACTGGTGATCCTCCCTTTGATGGACTGGTGATCCTCCCTTTGATGGGCTGGTTACCAGCCCTGTGATGGACTGGTGATCCTCCCTTTGATGGACTGGTGATCCTCCCTTTGATGGACTGGTTATAGCCCCTGTGATGGACTGGTTATCAGCCATGTGATGGACTGGTGATCCTCCCTTTGATGGACTGGTGATCCTTCCTGTATTGGACTGGTGATCAGACCTGTGTTGGACTGGTGATCAGACCTGTGATGGACTGGTGATGAGCCCTGTGATGGACTGGTGATCAGCCCTATGTTGAACTGGTGATCAGCCCTGTGATGGACTGGTGATCCTACCTGTGCTGGATTAGTGATCCTCCCTGTGATGGACTGGTGATCCTCCCTGTGATGGACTGGTGATCAGCCCTGTGATGGACTGGTGATCCTCCCGGTGATGGACTGGTGATCAGCCCTGTTTTAGACTGGTGATCCTCCCTGTGTTGGACTGGTGATCAGCCCTGTGTTGGACCGGTGATGAGCCCTGTGTTGGACTGGTGATCCTCCCTTTGATGGACTTGTGATCCTCCCTTTGATGGGCTGGTTATCAGCCCTGTGATGGACTGGTGATCCTCCCTTTGATGGACTGGTGATCCTCTCTTTGATGGACTGGTTACAGCCCCTTTGATGGACTGGTTATCAGCCATGTGATGGACTGGTGATCCTGCCTTTGATGGACTGGTTATCAGCCATGTGATGGACTGGTAATCCTCCCTGTGATGGACTGGTGATCCTTTCTGTGATGGACTGCTGATGAGCACTGTGATGGACTGGTGATCAGCCATGTGATGGACTGGTAATCCTCCATTTGATGGACTGGTGATCAGCCCTGTGATGGACTGGTGATCAGCCCTGTGATGGACTGGTGATCCTCCCTGTGCTGGATTGGTGATCCTCCCTGTGATGGACTGGTGATCCTCCCTGTGATGGACTGGTGATCAGCCCTGTGTTAGACTGGTGATCCTCCCTGTGTTGGACTGGTGATCAGCCCTGTGTTGGACCGGTGATGAGCCCTGTGTTGGACTGGTGATCCTCCCTTTGATGGACTGGTGATCCTCCCTTTGATGGGCTGGTTACCAGCGCTGTGATGGACTGGTGATCCTCCCTTTGATGGACTGGTGATCCTCCCTTTGATGGACTGGTTATAGCCCCTGTGATGGACTGGTTATCAGCCATGTGATGGACTGGTGATCCTCCCTTTGATGGACTGGTTATAGCCCCTGTGATGGACTGGTTATCAGCCATGTGATGGACTGGTGATCCTCCCTGTGATGGATTGGTGATCCTCCCTGTGATGGACTGTTGATCCTCCCTGTGATGGACTGGTGATCCTCCCTCTGATGGACTGGTGATCCTCCCTGTGATGGACTGGTGATCCTTTCTGTGATGGACTGGTGATGAGCCCTGTGATGGACTGGTGATCAGCCCTGTGTTGGACTGGTGATCCTCCCTGTGATGGACTGGTGATCGTCCCTGTGATGGACTGGTTATAGCCCCTGTGATGGACTGGTAATCAGCCATGTGATGGACTGGTGATCCTCCCTGTGATGGATTGGTGATCCTCCCTGTGATGGACTGTTGATCCTCCCTGTGATGGACTGGTGATCCTCCCTCTGATGGACTGGTGATCTTCCCTGTGATGGACTGGTGATCCTTTCTGTGATGGACTGGTGATGAGCACTGTGATGGACTGGTGATCAGCCCTGTGTTGGACTGGTGATCCTCCCTGTGCTGGATTGGTGATCCTCCCTGTGATGGACTGGTGATCCTCCCTGTGATGGACTGGTGATCAGCCCTGTGATGGACTGGTGATCCTCCCTGTGTTGGACTGGTGATCCTTCCTCTGATGGACTGGTGATCCTCCCTGTGATGGACTGGTGATCAGCCCTGTGATGGACTGTTGATCCTCCCGGTGATGGACTGGTGATCAGCCCTGTGTTAGACTGGTGATCCTCCCTGTGTTGGACTGGTGATCAGCACTGTGTTGGACCGGTGATGAGCCCTGTGTTGCACTGGTGATCCTCCCTTTGATGGGCTGGTTATCAGCCCTGTGATGGACTGGTGATCCTCCCTTTGATGGACTGGTGATCCTCCCTTTGATGGACTGGTTATAGCCCCTTTGATGGACTGGTTATCAGCCATGTGATGGACTGGTGATCCTCCCTTTGATGGACTGGTGATCAGCCCTGTGATGGACTGGTGATCCTCCTTGTTATGGACTGGTGATCCTCCCTCTGATGGACTGGTGATCAGCCCTGTGATGGACTGGTGATCCTCCCTGTGCTGGATTCGTGATCCTCCCTGTGATGGACTGGTGATCCTCCCTGTGATGGACTGGTGATCAGCACTGTGATGGACTGGTGATCCTCCCTGTGATGGACTGGTGATCCTCCCTCTGATGGACTGGTGATCAGCCCTATGATGGACTGGTGATCCTCTCTGTGATGGACTGGTGATCCTCCCTTTGATGGACTGGTGATCATCCCTTTGATGGACTGGTTATAACCCCTTCGATGGACTGGTTATCAGCCATGTGATGGATTGGTGATCCTCCCTTTTATGGACTGGTTTTCAGCCCTGTGATGGACTGGTGATCCTCCTTTTGATGGACTGGGTATCCTCCCTCTGATGGACTGGTGATCAGCCCTGTGATGGACTGGTGATCCTCCCTTTGATGGACTGGTGATCAGCCCTGTGATGGACTAGTGATCCTCCCTGTGATGGACTGGTGATCAGCCCTGTGATGGACTGGTGATCCTTCCTGTATTGGACTGGTGATCCTCCCTGTGATGGACTGGTGATCCTCCCTGTGTTGGACTGGTGATCAGACCTGTGATGGACTGGTGATCCTTTCTGTGATGGACTGGTGATGAGCACTGTGATGGACTGGTGATCAGCCCTGTGTTGGACTGGTGATCCTCCCTGTGCTGGATTGGTGATCCTCCCTGTGATGGACTGGTGATCCTCCCTGTGATGGACTGGTGATCAGCCCTGTGATGGACTGGTGATCCTCCCTGTGATGGACTGGTGATCCTTCCTCTGATGGACTGGTGATCCTCCCTGTGATGGACTGGTGATCAGCCCTGTGATGGACTGTTGATCCTCCCGGTGATGGACTGGTGATCAGCCCTGTGTTAGACTGGTGATCCTCCCTGTGTTGGACTGGTGATCAGCACTGTGTTGGACCGGTGATGAGCCCTGTGTTGCACTGGTGATCCTCCCTTTGATGGGCTGGTTATCAGCCCTGTGATGGACTGGTGATCCTCCCTGTGCTAGATTGGTGATCCTCCCTGTGATGGACTAGTGATCCTCCCTGTGATGGACTGGTGATCAGCCCTGTGATGGACTGGTGATCCTCCCTGTATTGGACTGGTGATCCTCCCTGTGATGGACTGGTGATCCTCCCTGTGTTGGACTGGTGATCAGACCTGTGATGGACTGGTGATGAGCCCTGTGATGGACTGGTGATCAGCCCTATGTTGGACTGGTGATCAGACCTGTGATGGACTGGTGATGAGCCCTGTCATGGACTGGTGATCCTCCCTGTGATGGATTGGTGATCCTCCCTCTGATGGACTGGTGATCAGCCCTGTGATGGACTGGTGATCCTCCCTGTGATGGATTGGTGATCCTCCCTGTGATGGACTGTTGATCCTCCCTGTGATGGACTGGTGATCCTCCCTCTGATGGACTGGTGATCCTCCCTGTGATGGACTGGTGATCCTTTCTGTGATGGACTGGTGATGAGCCCTGTGATGGACTGGTGATCAGCCCTGTGTTGGACTGGTGATCCTCCCTGTGATGGACTGGTGATCGTCCCTGTGATGGACTGGTTATAGCCCCTGTGATGGACTGGTTATCAGCCATGTGATGGACTGGTGATCCTCCAGGTGATGGATTGGTGATCCTCCCTCTGATGGACTGGTGATCCTCCCTTTGATGGACTGGTGATCCTCCCTTTGATGGGCTGGTTACCAGCGCTGTGATGGACTGGTGATCCTCCCTTTGATGGACTGGTGATCCTCCCTTTGATGGACTGGTTATAGCCCCTGTGATGGACTGGTTATCAGCCATGTGATGGACTGGTGATCCTCCCTGTGATGGATTGGTGATCCTCCCTGTGATGGACTGTTGATCCTCCCTGTGATGGACTGGTGATCCTCCCTCTGATGGACTGGTGATCCTCCCTGTGATGGACTGGTGATCCTTTCTGTGATGGACTGGTGATGAGCCCTGTGATGGACTGGTGATCAGCCCTGTGTTGGACTGGTGATCAGCCCTGTGTTGGACTGGTGATCCTCCCTGTGATGGACTGGTGATCCTTTCTGTGATGGACTGGTGATGAGCCCTGTGATGGACTGGTGATCAGCCCTGTGTTGGACTGGTGATCCTCCCTGTGATGGACTGGTGATCGTCCCTGTGATGGACTGGTTATAGCCCCTGTGATGGACTGGTTATCAGCCATGTGATGGACTGGTGATCCTCCCTGTGATGGATTGGTGATCCTCCCTCTGATGGACTGGTGATCCTCCCTTTGATGGACTGGTGATCCTCCCTTTGATGGGCTGGTTACCAGCGCTGTGATGGACTGGTGATCCTCCCTTTGATGGACTGGTGATCCTCCCTTTGATGGACTGGTTATAGCCCCTGTGATGGACTGGTTATCAGCCATGTGATGGACTGGTGATCCTCCCTGTGATGGATTGGTGATCCTCCCTGTGATGGACTGTTGATCCTCCCTGTGATGGACTGGTGATCCTCCCTCTGATGGACTGGTGATCCTCCCTGTGATGGACTGGTGATCCTTTCTGTGATGGACTGGTGATGAGCCCTGTGATGGACTGGTGATCAGCCCTGTGTTGGACTGGTGATCAGACCTGTGATGGACTGGTGATGAGCCCTGTGATGGACTGGTGATCAGCCCTATGTTGAACTGGTGATCAGCCCTGTGATGGACTGGTGATCCTACCTCTAATGGACTGGTGATCAGCCCTGTGATGGACTGGTGATCCTACCTGTGCTGGATTAGTGATCCTCCCTGTAATGGACTGGTGATCCTCCCTGTGATGGACTGGTGATCCTCCCTTTGATGGACTGGTGATGAGCCCTGTGATGGACTGGTGATCAGCCCTGTGTTGGACTGGTGATCCTCCCTGTGTTGGACTGGTGATCAGCCCTATGTTGGACCGGTGATCAGCCCTGTGATGGACTGGTGATCCTACCTGTGCTGGATTAGTGATCCTCCCTGTGATGGACTGGTGATCCTCCCTGTGATGGACTGGTGATCAGCCCTGTGATGGACTGGTGATCCTCCCTTTGATGGACTGGTGATCAGCCCTGTGATGGACTGGTGATCCTCCCGGTGATGGACTGGTGATCAGCCCTGTTTTAGACTGGTGATCCTCCCTGTGTTGGACTGGTGATCAGCCCTGTGTTGGACCGGTGATGAGCCCTGTGTTGGACTGGTGATCCTCCCTTTGATGGACTTGTGATCCTCCCTTTGATGGGCTGGTTATCAGCCCTGTGATGGACTGGTGATCCTCCCTTTGATGGACTGGTGATCCTCTCTTTGATGGACTGGTTACAGCCCCTTTGATGGACTGGTTATCAGCCATGTGATGGACTGGTGATCCTCCCTTTGATGGACTGGTTATCAGCCATGTGATGGACTGGTAATCCTCCATTTGATGGACTGGTGATCAGCCCTGTGATGGACTGGTGATCAGCCCTGTGATGGACTGGTGATCCTCCCTGTGATGGACTGGTGATCCTCCCTCTGATGGACTGGTGATCAGCCCTATGATGGACTGGTGATCCTCTCTGTGATGGACTGGTGATCCTCCCTTTGATGGACTGGTGATGAGCCCTGTGATGGACTGGTGATCAGCCCTGTGTTGGACTGGTGATCCTCCCTGTGTTGGACTGGTGATCAGCCCTGTGTTGGACCGGTGATGAGCCCTGTGTTGGACTGGTGATCCTCCCTTTGATGGACTGGTGATCCTCCCTTTGATGGGCTGGTTACCAGCCCTGTGATGGACTGGTGATCCTCCCTTTGATGGACTGGTGATCCTCCCTTTGATGGACTGGTTATAGCCCCTGTGATGGACTGGTTATCAGCCATGTGATGGACTGGTGATCCTCCCTTTGATGGACTGGTGATCCTTCCTGTATTGGACTGGTGATCAGACCTGTGTTGGACTGGTGATCAGACCTGTGATGGACTGGTGATGAGCCCTGTGATGGACTGGTGATCAGCCCTATGTTGAACTGGTGATCAGACCTGTGATGGACTGGTGATGAGCCCTGTCATGGACTGGTTATCCTCCTTGTGATGGACTGGTGATCCTCCCTCTAATGGACTGGTGATCAGCCCTGTGATGGACTGGTGATCCTACCTGTGCTGGATTAGTGATCCTCCCTGTAATGGACTGGTGATCCTCCCTGTGATGGACTGGTGATCCTCCCTTTGATGGACTGGTGATGAGCCCTGTGATGGACTGGTGATCAGCCCTGTGTTGGACTGGTGATCCTCCCTGTGTTGGACTGGTGATCAGCCCTATGTTGGACCGGTGATGAGCCCTGTGTTGGACTGGTGATCCTCCCTTTGATGGACTGGTGATCCTCCCTTTGATGGGCTGGTTACCAGCCCTGTGATGGACTGGTGATCCTCCCTTTGATGGACTGGTGATCCTCCCTTTGATGGACTGGTTATAGCCCCTGTGATGGACTGGTTATCAGCCATGTGATGGACTGGTGATCCTCCCTTTGATGGACTGGTGATCCTTCCTGTATTGGACTGGTGATCAGACCTGTGTTGGACTGGTGATCAGACCTGTGATGGACTGGTGATGAGCCCTGTGATGGACTGGTGATCAGCCCTATGTTGAACTGGTGATCAGCCCTGTGATGGACTGGTGATCCTACCTCTAATGGACTGGTGATCAGCCCTGTGATGGACTGGTGATCCTACCTGTGCTGGATTAGTGATCCTCCCTGTAATGGACTGGTGATCCTCCCTGTGATGGACTGGTGATCCTCCCTTTGATGGACTGGTGATGGGCCCTGTGATGGACTGGTGATCAGCCCTGTGTTGGACTGGTGATCCTCCCTGTGTTGGACTGGTGATCAGCCCTATGTTGGACCGGTGATGAGCCCTGTGTTGGACTGGTGATCCTCCCTTTGATGGACTGGTGATCCTCCCTTTGATGGGCTGGTTACCAGCCCTGTGATGGACTGGTGATCCTCCTTTTGATGGACTGGTGATCCTCCCTTTGATGGACTGGTTATAGCCCCTGTGATGGACTGGTTATCAGCCATGTGATGGACTGGTGATCCTCCCTTTGATGGACTGGTGATCCTTCCTGTATTGGACTGGTGATCAGACCTGTGTTGGACTGGTGATCAGACCTGTGATGGACTGGTGATGAGCCCTGTGATGGACTGGTGATCAGCCCTATGTTGAACTGGTGATCAGCCCTGTGATGGACTGGTGATCCTACCTGTGCTGGATTAGTGATCCTCCCTGTGATGGACTGGTGATCCTCCCTGTGAAGGACTGGTGATCAGCCCTGTGATGGACTGGTGATCCTCCCTTTGATGGACTGGTGATCAGCCCTGTGATGGACTGGTGATCCTCCCGGTGATGGACTGGTGATCAGCCCTGTTTTAGACTGGTGATCCTCCCTGTGTTGGACTGGTGATCAGCCCTGTGTTGGACCGGTGATGAGCCCTGTGTTGGACTGGTGATCCTCCCTTTGATGGACTTGTGATCCTCCCTTTGATGGGCTGGTTATCAGCCCTGTGATGGACTGGTGATCCTCCCTTTGATGGACTGGTGATCCTCTCTTTGATGGACTGGTTACAGCCCCTTTGATGGACTGGTTATCAGCCATGTGATGGACTGGTGATCCTCCCTTTGATGGACTGGTTATCAGCCATGTGATGGACTGGTAATCCTCCATTTGATGGACTGGTGATCAGCCCTGTGATGGACTGGTGATCAGCCCTGTGATGGACTGGTGATCCTCCCTTTGATGGACTGGTGATCCTCCCTTTGATGGACTGGTTATAGCCCCTGTGATGGACTGGTTATCAGCCATGTGATGGACTGGTGATCCTCCCTGTGATGGACTGGTGATCAGCCCTGTGATGGACTGGTGATCCTCCCTGTGATGGACTGGTGATCCTCCTTGTTATGGACTGGTGATCCTCCCTGTGATGGACTGGTGATCAGCCCTGTGATGGACTGGTGATCCTCCCTGTGCTGGATTGGTGATCCTCCCTGTGTTGGACTGGTGATCAGACCTGTGATGGACTGGTGATGAGCCCTGTGATGGACTGGTGATCAGCCCTATGTTGGACTGGTGATCAGACCTGTGATGGACTGGTGATGAGCCCTGTCATGGACTGGTGATCCTCCCTGTGATGGATTGGTGATCCTCCCTCTGATGGACTGGTGATCAGCCCTGTGATGGACTGGTGATCCTCCCTGTGATGGATTGGTGATCCTCCCTGTGATGGACTGGTGTTCCTCCCTGTGATGGACTGGTGATCAGCCCTGTTATGGACTGGTGATCAGACCTGTGATGGACTGGTGATCAGCCCATCGATGGACTGGTGATCCTCCCGGTGATGGACTGGTGACCCTCCCTTTGATGGACTGGTGATCCTCCCTTTGATGGACTGGTTATAGCCCCTGTGATGGACTGGTTATCAGCCATGTGATGGACTGGTGATCAGCCCTGTGTTGGACCGGTGATGAGCCCTTTGTTGGACTGGTGGTCCTCCCTTTGATGGACTGGTGATCCTCCCTTTGATGGGCTGGTTACCAGCGCTGTGATGGACTGGTGATCCTCCCTTTGATGGACTGGTGATCCTCCCTTTGATGGACTGGTTATAGCCCCTGTGATGGACTGGTTATCAGCCATGTGATGGACTGGTGATCCTCCCTGTGATGGATTGGTGATCCTCCCTGTGATGGACTGTTGATCCTCCCTGTGATGGACTGGTGATCCTCCCTCTGATGGACTGGTGATCCTCCCTGTGATGTACTGGTGATCCTTTCTGTGATGGACTGGTGATGAGCCCTGTGATGGACTGGTGATCAGCCCTGTGTTGGACTGGTGATCCTCCCTGTGATGGACTGGTGATCGTCCCTGTGATGGACTGGTTATAGCCCCTGTGATGGACTGGTTATCAGCCATGTGATGGACTGGTGATCCTCCCTGTGATGGATTGGTGATCCTCCCTGTGATGGACTGTTGATCCTCCCTGTGATGGACTGGTGATCCTCCCTCTGATGGACTGGTGATCCTCCCTGTGATGGACTGGTGATCCTTTCTGTGATGGACTGCTGATGAGCACTGTGATGGACTGGTGATCAGCCCTGTGTTGGACTGGTGATCCTCCTTGTGCTGGATTGGTGATCCTCCCTGTGATGGACTGGTGATCCTCCCTGTGATGGACTGGTGATCAGCCCTGTGATGGACTGGTGATCCTCCCTGTGATGGACTGGTAATCCTTCCTCTGATGGACTGGTGATCCTCCCTGTGATGGACTGGTGATCAGCCCTGTGATGGACTGTTGATCCTCCCGGTGATGGACTGGTGATCAGCCCTGTGTTAGACTGGTGATCCTCCCTGTGGTGGACTGGTGATCAGCACTGTGTTGGACCGGTGATGAGCCCTGTGTTGCACTGGTGATCCTCCCTTTGATGGGCTGGTTATCAGCCCTGTGATGGACTGGTGATCCTCCCTGTGCTAGATTGGTGATCCTCCCTGTGATGGACTAGTGATCCTCCCTGTGATGGACTGGTGATCAGCCCTGTGATGGACTGGTGATCCTTCCTGTATTGGACTGGTGATCCTCCCTGTGATGGACTGGTGATCCTCCCTGTGTTGGACTGGTGATCAGACCTGTGATGGACTGGTGATGAGCTCTGTGATGGACTGGTGATCAGCCCTATGTTGGACTGGTGATCAGACCTGTGATGGACTGGTGATGAGCCCTGTCATGGACTGGTGATCCTCCCTGTGATGGATTGGTGATCCTCCCTCTGATGGACTGGTGATCAGCCCTGTGATGGACTGGTGATCCTCCCTGTGATGGATTGGTGATCCTCCCTGTGATGGACTGGTGATCCTCCCTGTGATGGACTGGTGATCAGCCCTGTTATGGACTGGTGATCAGACCTGTGATGGACTGGTGATCAGCCCATCGATGGACTGGTGATCCTCCCGGTGATGGACTGGTGATCAGCCCTGTGTTAGACTCGTGATCCTCTCTGTGTTGGACTGGTGATCAGCCCTGTGTTGGACCGGTGATGAGCCCTGTGTTGGACTGGTGATCCTCCCTTTGATGGACTGGTGATCCTCCCTTTGATGGGCTGGTTATCAGCCCTGTGATGGACTGGTGATCCTCCCTTTGATGGACTGGTGATCCTCCCTTTGATGGACTGGTTATAGCCCCTTTGATGGACTGGTTATCAGCCATGTGATGGACTGGTGATCCTCCCTTTGATGGACTGGTGATCAGCCCTGTGATGGACTGGTGATCCTCCTTGTTATGGACTGGTGATCCTCCCTCTGATGGACTGGTGATCAGCCCTGTGATGGACTGTTGATCCTCCCTGTGATGGACTGGTGATCCTCCCTCTGATGGACTGGTGATCCTCCCTGTGATGGACTGGTGATCCTTTCTGTGATGGACTGGTGATGAGCCCTGTGATGGACTGGTGATCAGCCCTGTGTTGGACTGGTGATCCTCCCTGTGATGGACTGGTGATCGTCCCTGTGATGGACTGGTTATAGCCCCTGTGATGGACTGGTTATCAGCCATGTGATGGACTGGTGATCCTCCCTGTGATGGATTGGTGATCCTCCCTGTGATGGACTGTTGATCCTCCCTGTGATGGACTGGTGATCCTCCCTCTGATGGACTGGTGATCCTCCCTGTGATGGACTGGTGATCCTTTCTGTGATGGACTGCTGATGAGCACTGTGATGGACTGGTGATCAGCCCTGTGTTGGACTGGTGATCCTCCCTGTGCTGGATTGGTGATCTTCCCTGTGATGGACTGGTGATCCTCCCTGTGATGGACTGGTGATCAGCCCTGTGATGGACTGGTGATCCTCCCTGTGATGGACTGGTGATCCTTCCTCTGATGGACTGGTGATCCTCCCTGTGATGGACTGGTGATCAGCCCTGTGATGGACTGTTGATCCTCCCGGTGATGGACTGGTGATCAGCCCTGTGTTAGAAAGGTGATCCTCCCTGTGGTGGACTGGTGATCAGCACTGTGTTGGACCGGTGATGAGCCCTGTGTTGCACTGGTGATCCTCCCTTTGATGGGCTGGTTATCAGCCCTGTGATGGACTGGTGATCCTCCCTGTGCTAGATTGGTGATCCTCCCTGTGATGGACTAGTGATCCTCCCTGTGATGGACTGGTGATCAGCCCTGTGATGGACTGGTGATCCTTCCTGTATTGGACTGGTGATCCTCCCTGTGATGGACTGGTGATCCTCCCTGTGTTGGACTGGTGATCAGACCTGTGATGGACTGGTGATGAGCCCTGTGATGGACTGGTGATCAGCCCTATGTTGGACTGGTGATCAGACCTGTGATGGACTGGTGATGAGCCCTGTCATGGACTGGTGATCCTCCCTGTGATGGATTGGTGATCCTCCCTCTGATGGACTGGTGATCAGCCCTGTGATGGACTGGTGATCCTCCCTGTGATGGATTGGTGATCCTCCCTGTGATGGACTGGTGATCCTCCCTGTGATGGACTGGTGATCAGCCCTGTTATGGACTGGTGATCAGACCTGTGATGGACTGGTGATCAGCCCATCGATGGACTGGTGATCCTCCCGGTGATGGACTGGTGATCAGCCCTGTGTTAGACTGGTGATCCTCTCTGTGTTGGACTGGTGATCAGCCCTGTGTTGGACCGGTGATGAGCCCTGTGTTGGACTGGTGATCCTCCCTTTGATGGACTGGTGATCCTCCCTTTGATGGGCTGGTTATCAGCCCTGTGATGGACTGGTGATCCTCCCTTTGATGGACTGGTGATCCTCCCTTTGATGGACTGGTTATAGCCCCTTTGATGGACTGGTTATCAGCCATGTGATGGACTGGTGATCCTCCCTTTGATGGACTGGTGATCAGCCCTGTGATGGACTGGTGATCCTCCTTGTTATGGACTGGTGATCCTCCCTCTGATGGACTGGTGATCAGCCCTGTGATGGACTGGTGATCCTCCCTGTGCTGGATTCGTGATCCTCCCTGTGATGGACTGGTGATCCTCCCTGTGATGGACTGGTGATCCTCCCTGTGATGGACTGGTGATCAGCACTGTGATGGACTGGTGATCCTCCCTGTGATGGACTGGTGATCCTCCCTCTGATGGACTGGTGATCAGCCCTATGATGGACTGGTGATCCTCTCTGTGATGGACTGGTGATCCTCCCTTTGATGGACTGGTGATCATCCCTTTGATGGACTGGTTATAACCCCTTCGATGGACTGGTTATCAGCCATGTGATGGATTGGTGATCCTCCCTTTTATGGACTGGTTTTCAGCCCTGTGATGGACTGGTGATCCTCCTTTTGATGGACTGGGTATCCTCCCTCTGATGGACTGGTGATCAGCCCTGTGATGGACTGGTGATCCTCCCTTTGATGGACTGGTGATCAGCCCTGTGATGGACTAGTGATCCTCCCTGTGATGGACTGGTGATCAGCCCTGTGATGGACTGGTGATCCTCCCTGTGATGGACTGGTGATCCTTCCTCTGATGGACTGGTGATCCTCCCTGTGATGGACTGGTGATCAGCCCTGTGATGGACTGGTGATCAGCCCTGTGATGGACTGGTGATCCTCCCTGTATTGGACTGGTGATCCTCCCTGTGATGGACTGGTGATCCTCCCTGTGTTGGACTGGTGATCAGACCTGTGATGGACTGGTGATGAGCCCTGTGATGGACTGGTGATCAGCCCTATGTTGGACTGGTGATCAGACCTGTGATGGACTGGTGTTCCTCCCTGTGATGGACTGGTGATCAGCCCTGTTATGGACTGGTGATCAGACCTGTGATGGACTGGTGATCAGCCCATCGATGGACTGGTGATCCTCCCGGTGATGGACTGGTGATCAGCCCTGTGTTAGACTGTTGATCCTCTCTGTGTTGGACTGGTGATCAGCCCTGTGTTGGACCGGTGATGAGCCCTGTGTTGGACTGGTGATCCTCCCTTTGATGGGCTGGTTATCGGCCCTGTGATGGACTGGTGATCCTCCCTTTGATGGACTGGTGATCCTCTCTTTGATGGACTGGTTATAGCCCCTTTGATGGACTGGTTATCAGCCATGTGATGGACTGGTGATCCTCCCTTTGATGGACTGGTGATCAGCCCTGTGATGGACTGGTGATCCTCCTTGTTATGGACTGGTGATCCTCCCTCTGATGGACTGGTGATCAGCCCTGTGATGGACTGGTGATCCTCCCTGTGCTGGATTCGTGATCCTCCCTGTGATGGACTGGTGATCCTCCCTGTGATGGACTGGTGATCAGCACTGTGATGGACTGGTGATCCTCCCTGTGATGGACTGGTGATCCTCCCTCTGATGGACTGGTGATCAGCCCTATGATGGACTGGTGATCCTCTCTGTGATGGACTGGTGATCCTCCCTTTGATGGACTGGTGATCATCCCTTTGATGGACTGGTTATAACCCCTTCGATGGACTGGTTATCAGCCATGTGATGGATTGGTGATCCTCCCTTTTATGGACTGGTTTTCAGCCATGTGATGGACTGGTGATCAGACCTGTGATGGACTGGTTATCAGCCATGTGATGGACTGGTGATCCTCCCTTTGATGGACTGGTGATCCTTCCTGTATTGGACTGGTGATCAGACCTGTGTTGGACTGGTGATCAGACCTGTGATGGACTGGTGATGAGCCCTGTGATGGACTGGTGATCAGCCCTATGTTGAACTGGTGATCAGCCCTGTGATGGACTGGTGATCCTACCTGTGCTGGATTAGTGATCCTCCCTGTGATGGACTGGTGATCCTCCCTGTGATGGACTGGTGATCAGCCCTGTGATGGACTGGTGATCCTCCCTTTGATGGACTGGTGATCAGCCCTGTGATGGACTGGTGATCCTCCCGGTGATGGACTGGTGATCAGCCCTGTTTTAGACTGGTGATCCTCCCTGTGTTGGACTGGTGATCAGCCCTGTGTTGGACCGGTGATGAGCCCTGTGTTGGACTGGTGATCCTCCCTTTGATGGACTTGTGATCCTCCCTTTGATGGGCTGGTTATCAGCCCTGTGATGGACTGGTGATCCTCCCTTTGATGGACTGGTGATCCTCTCTTTGATGGACTGGTTACAGCCCCTTTGATGGACTGGTTATCAGCCATGTGATGGACTGGTGATCCTCCCTTTGATGGACTGGTTATCAGCCATGTGATGGACTGGTAATCCTCCATTTGATGGACTGGTGATCAGCCCTGTGATGGACTGGTGATCAGCCCTGTGATGGACTGGTGATCCTCCCTTTGATGGACTGGTGATCAGCCCTGTGATGGACTGGTGATCCTCCCGGTGATGGACTGGTGATCAGCCCTGTTTTAGACTGGTGATCCTCCCTGTGTTGGACTGGTGATCAGCCCTATGTTGGACCGGTGATGAGCCCTGTGTTGGACTGGTGATCCTCCCTTTGATGGACTGGTGATCCTCCCTTTGATGGGCTGGTTACCAGCCCTGTGATGGACTGGTGATCCTCCCTTTGATGGACTGGTGATCCTCCCTTTGATGGACTGGTTATAGCCCCTGTGATGGACTGGTTATCAGCCATGTGATGGACTGGTGATCCTCCCTTTGATGGACTGGTGATCCTTCCTGTATTGGACTGGTGATCAGACCTGTGTTGGACTGGTGATCAGACCTGTGATGGACTGGTGATGAGCCCTGTGATGGACTGGTGATCAGCCCTATGTTGAACTGGTGATCAGCCCTGTGATGGACTGGTGATCCTACCTGTGCTGGATTAGTGATCCTCCCTGTGATGGACTGGTGATCCTCCCTGTGATGGACTGGTGATCAGCCCTGTGATGGACTGGTGATCCTCCCGGTGATGGACTGGTGATCAGCCCTGTTTTAGACTGGTGATCCTCCCTGTGTTGGACTGGTGATCAGCCCTGTGTTGGACCGGTGATGAGCCCTGTGTTGGACTGGTGATCCTCCCTTTGATGGACTTGTGATCCTCCCTTTGATGGGCTGGTTATCAGCCCTGTGATGGACTGGTGATCCTCCCTTTGATGGACTGGTGATCCTCTCTTTGATGGACTGGTTACAGCCCCTTTGATGGACTGGTTATCAGCCATGTGATGGACTGGTGATCCTGCCTTTGATGGACTGGTTATCAGCCATGTGATGGACTGGTAATCCTCCCTGTGATGGACTGGTGATCCTTTCTGTGATGGACTGCTGATGAGCACTGTGATGGACTGGTGATCAGCCATGTGATGGACTGGTAATCCTCCATTTGATGGACTGGTGATCAGCCCTGTGATGGACTGGTGATCAGCCCTGTGATGGACTGGTGATCCTCCCTGTGCTGGATTGGTGATCCTCCCTGTGATGGACTGGTGATCCTCCCTGTGATGGACTGGTGATCAGCCCTGTGTTAGACTGGTGATCCTCCCTGTGTTGGACTGGTGATCAGCCCTGTGTTGGACCGGTGATGAGCCCTGTGTTGGACTGGTGATCCTCCCTTTGATGGACTGGTGATCCTCCCTTTGATGGGCTGGTTACCAGCGCTGTGATGGACTGGTGATCCTCCCTTTGATGGACTGGTGATCCTCCCTTTGATGGACTGGTTATAGCCCCTGTGATGGACTGGTTATCAGCCATGTGATGGACTGGTGATCCTCCCTTTGATGGACTGGTTATAGCCCCTGTGATGGACTGGTTATCAGCCATGTGATGGACTGGTGATCCTCCCTGTGATGGATTGGTGATCCTCCCTGTGATGGACTGTTGATCCTCCCTGTGATGGACTGGTGATCCTCCCTCTGATGGACTGGTGATCCTCCCTGTGATGGACTGGTGATCCTTTCTGTGATGGACTGGTGATGAGCCCTGTGATGGACTGGTGATCAGCCCTGTGTTGGACTGGTGATCCTCCCTGTGATGGACTGGTGATCGTCCCTGTGATGGACTGGTTATAGCCCCTGTGATGGACTGGTAATCAGCCATGTGATGGACTGGTGATCCTCCCTGTGATGGATTGGTGATCCTCCCTGTGATGGACTGTTGATCCTCCCTGTGATGGACTGGTGATCCTCCCTCTGATGGACTGGTGATCTTCCCTGTGATGGACTGGTGATCCTTTCTGTGATGGACTGGTGATGAGCACTGTGATGGACTGGTGATCAGCCCTGTGTTGGACTGGTGATCCTCCCTGTGCTGGATTGGTGATCCTCCCTGTGATGGACTGGTGATCCTCCCTGTGATGGACTGGTGATCAGCCCTGTGATGGACTGGTGATCCTCCCTGTGTTGGACTGGTGATCCTTCCTCTGATGGACTGGTGATCCTCCCTGTGATGGACTGGTGATCAGCCCTGTGATGGACTGTTGATCCTCCCGGTGATGGACTGGTGATCAGCCCTGTGTTAGACTGGTGATCCTCCCTGTGTTGGACTGGTGATCAGCACTGTGTTGGACCGGTGATGAGCCCTGTGTTGCACTGGTGATCCTCCCTTTGATGGGCTGGTTATCAGCCCTGTGATGGACTGGTGATCCTCCCTTTGATGGACTGGTGATCCTCCCTTTGATGGACTGGTTATAGCCCCTTTGATGGACTGGTTATCAGCCATGTGATGGACTGGTGATCCTCCCTTTGATGGACTGGTGATCAGCCCTGTGATGGACTGGTGATCCTCCTTGTTATGGACTGGTGATCCTCCCTCTGATGGACTGGTGATCAGCCCTGTGATGGACTGGTGATCCTCCCTGTGCTGGATTCGTGATCCTCCCTGTGATGGACTGGTGATCCTCCCTGTGATGGACTGGTGATCAGCACTGTGATGGACTGGTGATCCTCCCTGTGATGGACTGGTGATCCTCCCTCTGATGGACTGGTGATCAGCCCTATGATGGACTGGTGATCCTCTCTGTGATGGACTGGTGATCCTCCCTTTGATGGACTGGTGATCATCCCTTTGATGGACTGGTTATAACCCCTTCGATGGACTGGTTATCAGCCATGTGATGGATTGGTGATCCTCCCTTTTATGGACTGGTTTTCAGCCCTGTGATGGACTGGTGATCCTCCTTTTGATGGACTGGGTATCCTCCCTCTGATGGACTGGTGATCAGCCCTGTGATGGACTGGTGATCCTCCCTTTGATGGACTGGTGATCAGCCCTGTGATGGACTAGTGATCCTCCCTGTGATGGACTGGTGATCAGCCCTGTGATGGACTGGTGATCCTTCCTGTATTGGACTGGTGATCCTCCCTGTGATGGACTGGTGATCCTCCCTGTGTTGGACTGGTGATCAGACCTGTGATGGACTGGTGATCCTTTCTGTGATGGACTGGTGATGAGCACTGTGATGGACTGGTGATCAGCCCTGTGTTGGACTGGTGATCCTCCCTGTGCTGGATTGGTGATCCTCCCTGTGATGGACTGGTGATCCTCCCTGTGATGGACTGGTGATCAGCCCTGTGATGGACTGGTGATCCTCCCTGTGATGGACTGGTGATCCTTCCTCTGATGGACTGGTGATCCTCCCTGTGATGGACTGGTGATCAGCCCTGTGATGGACTGTTGATCCTCCCGGTGATGGACTGGTGATCAGCCCTGTGTTAGACTGGTGATCCTCCCTGTGTTGGACTGGTGATCAGCACTGTGTTGGACCGGTGATGAGCCCTGTGTTGCACTGGTGATCCTCCCTTTGATGGGCTGGTTATCAGCCCTGTGATGGACTGGTGATCCTCCCTGTGCTAGATTGGTGATCCTCCCTGTGATGGACTAGTGATCCTCCCTGTGATGGACTGGTGATCAGCCCTGTGATGGACTGGTGATCCTCCCTGTATTGGACTGGTGATCCTCCCTGTGATGGACTGGTGATCCTCCCTGTGTTGGACTGGTGATCAGACCTGTGATGGACTGGTGATGAGCCCTGTGATGGACTGGTGATCAGCCCTATGTTGGACTGGTGATCAGACCTGTGATGGACTGGTGATGAGCCCTGTCATGGACTGGTGATCCTCCCTGTGATGGATTGGTGATCCTCCCTCTGATGGACTGGTGATCAGCCCTGTGATGGACTGGTGATCCTCCCTGTGATGGATTGGTGATCCTCCCTGTGATGGACTGTTGATCCTCCCTGTGATGGACTGGTGATCCTCCCTCTGATGGACTGGTGATCCTCCCTGTGATGGACTGGTGATCCTTTCTGTGATGGACTGGTGATGAGCCCTGTGATGGACTGGTGATCAGCCCTGTGTTGGACTGGTGATCCTCCCTGTGATGGACTGGTGATCGTCCCTGTGATGGACTGGTTATAGCCCCTGTGATGGACTGGTTATCAGCCATGTGATGGACTGGTGATCCTCCAGGTGATGGATTGGTGATCCTCCCTCTGATGGACTGGTGATCCTCCCTTTGATGGACTGGTGATCCTCCCTTTGATGGGCTGGTTACCAGCGCTGTGATGGACTGGTGATCCTCCCTTTGATGGACTGGTGATCCTCCCTTTGATGGACTGGTTATAGCCCCTGTGATGGACTGGTTATCAGCCATGTGATGGACTGGTGATCCTCCCTGTGATGGATTGGTGATCCTCCCTGTGATGGACTGTTGATCCTCCCTGTGATGGACTGGTGATCCTCCCTCTGATGGACTGGTGATCCTCCCTGTGATGGACTGGTGATCCTTTCTGTGATGGACTGGTGATGAGCCCTGTGATGGACTGGTGATCAGCCCTGTGTTGGACTGGTGATCAGCCCTGTGTTGGACTGGTGATCCTCCCTGTGCTGGATTGGTGATCTTCCCTGTGATGGACTGGTGATCCTCCCTGTGATGGACTGGTGATCAGCCCTGTGATGGACTGGTGATCCTCCCTGTGATGGACTGGTGATCCTTCCTCTGATGGACTGGTGATCCTCCCTGTGATGGACTGGTGATCAGCCCTGTGATGGACTGTTGATCCTCCCGGTGATGGACTGGTGATCAGCCCTGTGTTAGAAAGGTGATCCTCCCTGTGGTGGACTGGTGATCAGCACTGTGTTGGACCGGTGATGAGCCCTGTGTTGCACTGGTGATCCTCCCTTTGATGGGCTGGTTATCAGCCCTGTGATGGACTGGTGATCCTCCCTGTGCTAGATTGGTGATCCTCCCTGTGATGGACTAGTGATCCTCCCTGTGATGGACTGGTGATCAGCCCTGTGATGGACTGGTGATCCTTCCTGTATTGGACTGGTGATCCTCCCTGTGATGGACTGGTGATCCTCCCTGTGTTGGACTGGTGATCAGACCTGTGATGGACTGGTGATGAGCCCTGTGATGGACTGGTGATCAGCCCTATGTTGGACTGGTGATCAGACCTGTGATGGACTGGTGATGAGCCCTGTCATGGACTGGTGATCCTCCCTGTGATGGATTGGTGATCCTCCCTCTGATGGACTGGTGATCAGCCCTGTGATGGACTGGTGATCCTCCCTGTGATGGATTGGTGATCCTCCCTGTGATGGACTGGTGATCCTCCCTGTGATGGACTGGTGATCAGCCCTGTTATGGACTGGTGATCAGACCTGTGATGGACTGGTGATCAGCCCATCGATGGACTGGTGATCCTCCCGGTGATGGACTGGTGATCAGCCCTGTGTTAGACTGGTGATCCTCTCTGTGTTGGACTGGTGATCAGCCCTGTGTTGGACCGGTGATGAGCCCTGTGTTGGACTGGTGATCCTCCCTTTGATGGACTGGTGATCCTCCCTTTGATGGGCTGGTTATCAGCCCTGTGATGGACTGGTGATCCTCCCTTTGATGGACTGGTGATCCTCCCTTTGATGGACTGGTTATAGCCCCTTTGATGGACTGGTTATCAGCCATGTGATGGACTGGTGATCCTCCCTTTGATGGACTGGTGATCAGCCCTGTGATGGACTGGTGATCCTCCTTGTTATGGACTGGTGATCCTCCCTGTGATGGACTGGTGATCCTCCCTGTGTTGGACTGGTGATCAGACCTGTGATGGACTGGTGATGAGCCCTGTGATGGACTGGTGATCAGCCCTATGTTGGACTGGTGATCAGACCTGTGATGGACTGGTGATGAGCCCTGTCATGGACTGGTGATCCTCCCTGTGATGGATTGGTGATCCTCCCTCTGATGGACTGGTGATCAGCCCTGTGATGGACTGGTGATCCTCCCTGTGATGGATTGGTGATCTTCCCTGTGATGGACTGGTGATCCTCCCTGTGATGGACTGGTGATCAGCCCTGTTATGGACTGGTGATCAGACCTGTGATGGACTGGTGATCAGCCCATCGATGGACTGGTGATCCTCCCGGTGATGGACTGGTGATCAGCCCTGTGTTAGACTGGTGATCCTCTCTGTGTTGGACTGGTGATCAGCCCTGTGTTGGACCGGTGATGAGCCCTGTGTTGGACTGGTGATCCTCCCTTTGATGGACTGGTGATCCTCCCTTTGATGGGCTGGTTATCAGCCCTGTGATGGACTGGTGATCCTCCCTTTGATGGACTGGTGATCCTCCCTTTGATGGACTGGTTATAGCCCCTTTGATGGACTGGTTATCAGCCATGTGATGGACTGGTGATCCTCCCTTTGATGGACTGGTGATCAGCCCTGTGATGGACTGGTGATCCTCCTTGTTATGGACTGGTGATCCTCCCTCTGATGGACTGGTGATCAGCCCTGTGATGGACTGGTGATCCTCCCTGTGCTGGATTCGTGATCCTCCCTGTGATGGACTGGTGATCCTCCCTGTGATGGACTGGTGATCCTCCCTGTGATGGACTGGTGATCAGCACTGTGATGGACTGGTGATCCTCCCTGTGATGGACTGGTGATCCTCCCTCTGATGGACTGGTGATCAGCCCTATGATGGACTGGTGATCCTCTCTGTGATGGACTGGTGATCCTCCCTTTGATGGACTGGTGATCATCCCTTTGATGGACTGGTTATAACCCCTTCGATGGACTGGTTATCAGCCATGTGATGGATTGGTGATCCTCCCTTTTATGGACTGGTTTTCAGCCCTGTGATGGACTGGTGATCCTCCTTTTGATGGACTGGGTATCCTCCCTCTGATGGACTGGTGATCAGCCCTGTGATGGACTGGTGATCCTCCCTTTGATGGACTGGTGATCAGCCCTGTGATGGACTAGTGATCCTCCCTGTGATGGACTGGTGATCAGCCCTGTGATGGACTGGTGATCCTTCCTGTATTGGACTGGTGATCCTCCCTGTGATGGACTGGTGATCCTCCCTGTGTTGGACTGGGGATCAGACCTGTGATGGACTGGTGATCCTTTCTGTGATGGACTGGTGATGAGCACTGTGATGGACTGGTGATCAGCCCTGTGTTGGACTGGTGATCCTCCCTGTGCTGGATTGGTGATCCTCCCTGTGATGGACTGGTGATCCTCCCTGTGATGGACTGGTGATCAGCCCTGTGATGGACTGGTGATCCTCCCTGTGATGGACTGGTGATCCTTCCTCTGATGGACTGGTGATCCTCCCTGTGATGGACTGGTGATCAGCCCTGTGATGGACTGTTGATCCTCCCGGTGATGGACTGGTGATCAGCCCTGTGTTAGACTGGTGATCCTCCCTGTGTTGGACTGGTGATAAGCACTGTGTTGGACCGGTGATGAGCCCTGTGTTGCACTGGTGATCCTCCCTTTGATGGGCTGGTTATCAGCCCTGTGATGGACTGGTGATCCTCCCTGTGCTAGATTGGTGATCCTCCCTGTGATGGACTAGTGATCCTCCCTGTGATGGACTGGTGATCAGCCCTGTGATGGACTGGTGATCCTCCCTGTATTGGACTGGTGATCCTCCCTGTGATGGACTGGTGATCCTCCCTGTGTTGGACTGGTGATCAGACCTGTGATGGACTGGTGATGAGCCCTGTGATGGACTGGTGATCAGCCCTATGTTGGACTGGTGATCAGACCTGTGATGGACTGGTGATGAGCCCTGTCATGGACTGGTGATCCTCCCTGTGATGGATTGGTGATCCTCCCTCTGATGGACTGGTGATCAGCCCTGTGATGGACTGGTGATCCTCCCTGTGAGGGATTGGTGATCCTCCCTGTGATGGACTGGTGTTCCTCCCTGTGATGGACTGGTGATCCTCCCTGTGATGGACTGGTGATCAGCACTGTGATGGACTGGTGATCCTCCCTGTGATGGACTGGTGATCCTCCCTCTGATGGACTGGTGATCAGCCCTATGATGGACTGGTGATCCTCTCTGTGATGGACTGGTGATCCTCCCTTTGATGGACTGGTGATCATCCCTTTGATGGACTGGTTATAACCCCTTCGATGGACTGGTTATCAGCCATGTGATGGATTGGTGATCCTCCCTTTTATGGACTGGTTTTCAGCCCTGTGATGGACTGGTGATCCTCCTTTTGATGGACTGGGTATCCTCCCTCTGATGGACTGGTGATCAGCCCTGTGATGGACTGGTGATCCTCCCTTTGATGGACTGGTGATCAGCCCTGTGATGGACTAGTGATCCTCCCTGTGATGGACTGGTGATCAGCCCTGTGATGGACTGGTGATCCTTCCTGTATTGGACTGGTGATCCTCCCTGTGATGGACTGGTGATCCTCCCTGTGTTGGACTGGGGATCAGACCTGTGATGGACTGGTGATCCTTTCTGTGATGGACTGGTGATGAGCACTGTGATGGACTGGTGATCAGCCCTGTGTTGGACTGGTGATCCTCCCTGTGCTGGATTGGTGATCCTCCCTGTGATGGACTGGTGATCCTCCCTGTGATGGACTGGTGATCAGCCCTGTGATGGACTGGTGATCCTCCCTGTGATGGACTGGTGATCCTTCCTCTGATGGACTGGTGATCCTCCCTGTGATGGACTGGTGATCAGCCCTGTGATGGACTGTTGATCCTCCCGGTGATGGACTGGTGATCAGCCCTGTGTTAGACTGGTGATCCTCCCTGTGTTGGACTGGTGATAAGCACTGTGTTGGACCGGTGATGAGCCCTGTGTTGCACTGGTGATCCTCCCTTTGATGGGCTGGTTATCAGCCCTGTGATGGACTGGTGATCCTCCCTGTGCTAGATTGGTGATCCTCCCTGTGATGGACTAGTGATCCTCCCTGTGATGGACTGGTGATCAGCCCTGTGATGGACTGGTGATCCTCCCTGTATTGGACTGGTGATCCTCCCTGTGATGGACTGGTGATCCTCCCTGTGTTGGACTGGTGATCAGACCTGTGATGGACTGGTGATGAGCCCTGTGATGGACTGGTGATCAGCCCTATGTTGGACTGGTGATCAGACCTGTGATGGACTGGTGATGAGCCCTGTCATGGACTGGTGATCCTCCCTGTGATGGATTGGTGATCCTCCCTCTGATGGACTGGTGATCAGCCCTGTGATGGACTGGTGATCCTCCCTGTGAGGGATTGGTGATCCTCCCTGTGATGGACTGGTGTTCCTCCCTGTGATGGACTGGTGATCAGCCCTGTTATGGACTGGTGATCAGACCTGTGATGGACTGGTGATCAGCCCATCGATGGACTGGTGATCCTCCCGGTGATGGACTGGTGATCAGCCCTGTGTTAGACTGTTGATCCTCTCTGTGTTGGACTGGTGATCAGCCCTGTGTTGGACCGGTGATGAGCCCTGTGTTGGACTGGTGATCCTCCCTTTGATGGGCTGGTTATCGGCCCTGTGATGGACTGGTGATCCTCCCTTTGATGGACTGGTGATCCTCTCTTTGATGGACTGGTTATCAGCCCTGTGATGGACTGGTGATCCTCCCTGTGATGGACTGGTGATCCTTCCTCTGATGGACTGGTGATCCTCCCTGTGATGGACTGGTGATCAGCCCTGTGATGGACTGTTGATCCTCCCGGTGATGGACTGGTGATCAGCCCTGTGTTAGAAAGGTGATCCTCCCTGTGGTGGACTGGTGATCAGCACTGTGTTGGACCGGTGATGAGCCCTGTGTTGCACTGGTGATCCTCCCTTTGATGGGCTGGTTATCAGCCCTGTGATGGACTGGTGATCCTCCCTGTGCTAGATTGGTGATCCTCCCTGTGATGGACTAGTGATCCTCCCTGTGATGGACTGGTGATCAGCCCTGTGATGGACTGGTGATCCTTCCTGTATTGGACTGGTGATCCTCCCTGTGATGGACTGGTGATCCTCCCTGTGTTGGACTGGTGATCAGACCTGTGATGGACTGGTGATGAGCCCTGTGATGGACTGGTGATCAGCCCTATGTTGGACTGGTGATCAGACCTGTGATGGACTGGTGATGAGCCCTGTCATGGACTGGTGATCCTCCCTGTGATGGATTGGTGATCCTCCCTCTGATGGACTGGTGATCAGCCCTGTGATGGACTGGTGATCCTCCCTGTGATGGATTGGTGATCCTCCCTGTGATGGACTGGTGATCCTCCCTGTGATGGACTGGTGATCAGCCCTGTTATGGACTGGTGATCAGACCTGTGATGGACTGGTGATCAGCCCATCGATGGACTGGTGATCCTCCCGGTGATGGACTGGTGATCAGCCCTGTGTTAGACTGGTGATCCTCTCTGTGTTGGACTGGTGATCAGCCCTGTGTTGGACCGGTGATGAGCCCTGTGTTGGACTGGTGATCCTCCCTTTGATGGACTGGTGATCCTCCCTTTGATGGGCTGGTTATCAGCCCTGTGATGGACTGGTGATCCTCCCTTTGATGGACTGGTGATCCTCCCTTTGATGGACTGGTTATAGCCCCTTTGATGGACTGGTTATCAGCCATGTGATGGACTGGTGATCCTCCCTTTGATGGACTGGTGATCAGCCCTGTGATGGACTGGTGATCCTCCTTGTTATGGACTGGTGATCCTCCCTGTGATGGACTGGTGATCCTCCCTGTGTTGGACTGGTGATCAGACCTGTGATGGACTGGTGATGAGCCCTGTGATGGACTGGTGATCAGCCCTATGTTGGACTGGTGATCAGACCTGTGATGGACTGGTGATGAGCCCTGTCATGGACTGGTGATCCTCCCTGTGATGGATTGGTGATCCTCCCTCTGATGGACTGGTGATCAGCCCTGTGATGGACTGGTGATCCTCCCTGTGATGGATTGGTGATCCTCCCTGTGATGGACTGGTGATCCTCCCTGTGATGGACTGGTGATCAGCCCTGTTATGGACTGGTGATCAGACCTGTGATGGACTGGTGATCAGCCCATCGATGGACTGGTGATCCTCCCGGTGATGGACTGGTGATCAGCCCTGTGTTAGACTGGTGATCCTCTCTGTGTTGGACTGGTGATCAGCCCTGTGTTGGACCGGTGATGAGCCCTGTGTTGGACTGGTGATCCTCCCTTTGATGGACTGGTGATCCTCCCTTTGATGGGCTGGTTATCAGCCCTGTGATGGACTGGTGATCCTCCCTTTGATGGACTGGTGATCCTCCCTTTGATGGACTGGTTATAGCCCCTTTGATGGACTGGTTATCAGCCATGTGATGGACTGGTGATCCTCCCTTTGATGGACTGGTGATCAGCCCTGTGATGGACTGGTGATCCTCCTTGTTATGGACTGGTGATCCTCCCTCTGATGGACTGGTGATCAGCCCTGTGATGGACTGGTGATCCTCCCTGTGCTGGATTCGTGATCCTCCCTGTGATGGACTGGTGATCCTCCCTGTGATGGACTGGTGATCCTCCCTGTGATGGACTGGTGATCAGCACTGTGATGGACTGGTGATCCTCCCTGTGATGGACTGGTGATCCTCCCTCTGATGGACTGGTGATCAGCCCTATGATGGACTGGTGATCCTCTCTGTGATGGACTGGTGATCCTCCCTTTGATGGACTGGTGATCATCCCTTTGATGGACTGGTTATAACCCCTTCGATGGACTGGTTATCAGCCATGTGATGGATTGGTGATCCTCCCTTTTATGGACTGGTTTTCAGCCCTGTGATGGACTGGTGATCCTCCTTTTGATGGACTGGGTATCCTCCCTCTGATGGACTGGTGATCAGCCCTGTGATGGACTGGTGATCCTCCCTTTGATGGACTGGTGATCAGCCCTGTGATGGACTAGTGATCCTCCCTGTGATGGACTGGTGATCAGCCCTGTGATGGACTGGTGATCCTTCCTGTATTGGACTGGTGATCCTCCCTGTGATGGACTGGTGATCCTCCCTGTGTTGGACTGGGGATCAGACCTGTGATGGACTGGTGATCCTTTCTGTGATGGACTGGTGATGAGCACTGTGATGGACTGGTGATCAGCCCTGTGTTGGACTGGTGATCCTCCCTGTGCTGGATTGGTGATCCTCCCTGTGATGGACTGGTGATCCTCCCTGTGATGGACTGGTGATCAGCCCTGTGATGGACTGGTGATCCTCCCTGTGATGGACTGGTGATCCTTCCTCTGATGGACTGGTGATCCTCCCTGTGATGGACTGGTGATCAGCCCTGTGATGGACTGTTGATCCTCCCGGTGATGGACTGGTGATCAGCCCTGTGTTAGACTGGTGATCCTCCCTGTGTTGGACTGGTGATAAGCACTGTGTTGGACCGGTGATGAGCCCTGTGTTGCACTGGTGATCCTCCCTTTGATGGGCTGGTTATCAGCCCTGTGATGGACTGGTGATCCTCCCTGTGCTAGATTGGTGATCCTCCCTGTGATGGACTAGTGATCCTCCCTGTGATGGACTGGTGATCAGCCCTGTGATGGACTGGTGATCCTCCCTGTATTGGACTGGTGATCCTCCCTGTGATGGACTGGTGATCCTCCCTGTGTTGGACTGGTGATCAGACCTGTGATGGACTGGTGATGAGCCCTGTGATGGACTGGTGATCAGCCCTATGTTGGACTGGTGATCAGACCTGTGATGGACTGGTGATGAGCCCTGTCATGGACTGGTGATCCTCCCTGTGATGGATTGGTGATCCTCCCTCTGATGGACTGGTGATCAGCCCTGTGATGGACTGGTGATCCTCCCTGTGAGGGATTGGTGATCCTCCCTGTGATGGACTGGTGTTCCTCCCTGTGATGGACTGGTGATCAGCCCTGTTATGGACTGGTGATCAGACCTGTGATGGACTGGTGATCAGCCCATCGATGGACTGGTGATCCTCCCGGTGATGGACTGGTGATCAGCCCTGTGTTAGACTGTTGATCCTCTCTGTGTTGGACTGGTGATCAGCCCTGTGTTGGACCGGTGATGAGCCCTGTGTTGGACTGGTGATCCTCCCTTTGATGGGCTGGTTATCGGCCCTGTGATGGACTGGTGATCCTCCCTTTGATGGACTGGTGATCCTCTCTTTGATGGACTGGTTATAGCCCCTTTGATGGACTGGTTATCAGCCATGTGATGGACTGGTGATCCTCCCTTTGATGGACTGGTGATCAGCCCTGTGATGGACTGGTGATCCTCCTTGTTATGGACTGGTGATCCTCCCTCTGATGGACTGGTGATCAGCCCTGTGATGGACTGGTGATCCTCCCTGTGCTGGATTCGTGATCCTCCCTGTGATGGACTGGTGATCCTCCCTGTGATGGACTGGTGATCAGCACTGTGATGGACTGGTGATCCTCCCTGTGATGGACTGGTGATCCTCCCTCTGATTGACTGGTGATCAGCCCTATGATGGACTGGTGATCCTCTCTGTGATGGACTGGTGATCCTCCCTTTGATGGACTGGTGATCATCCCTTTGATGGACTGGTTATAACCCCTTCGATGGACTGGTTATCAGCCATGTGATGGATTGGTGATCCTCCCTTTTATGGACTGGTTTTCAGCCATGTGATGGACTGGTGATCAGACCTGTGATGGACTGGTGATCAGCCCATCGATGGACTGGTGATCCTCCCGGTGATGGACTGGTGACCCTCCCTTTGATGGACTGGTGATCCTCCCTTTGATGGACTGGTTATAGCCCCTGTGATGGACTGGTTATCAGCCATGTGATGGACTGGTGATCAGCCCTGTGTTGGACCGGTGATGAGCCCTTTGTTGGACTGGTGGTCCTCCCTTTGATGGACTGGTGATCCTCCCTTTGATGGGCTGGTTACCAGCGCTGTGATGGACTGGTGATCCTCCCTTTGATGGACTGGTGATCCTCCCTTTGATGGACTGGTTATAGCCCCTGTGATGGACTGGTTATCAGCCATGTGATGGACTGGTGATCCTCCCTGTGATGGATTGGTGATCCTCCCTGTGATGGACTGTTGATCCTCCCTGTGATGGACTGGTGATCCTCCCTCTGATGGACTGGTGATCCTCCCTGTGATGTACTGGTTATCCTTTCTGTGATGGACTGGTGATGAGCCCTGTGATGGACTGGTGATCAGCCCTGTGTTGGACTGGTGATCCTCCCTGTGATGGACTGGTGATCGTCCCTGTGATGGACTGGTTATAGCCCCTGTGATGGACTGGTTATCAGCCATGTGATGGACTGGTGATCCTCCCTGTGATGGATTGGTGATCCTCCCTGTGATGGACTGTTGATCCTCCCTGTGATGGACTGGTGATCCTCCCTCTGATGGACTGGTGATCCTCCCTGTGATGGACTGGTGATCCTTTCTGTGATGGACTGCTGATGAGCACTGTGATGGACTGGTGATCAGCCATGTGATGGACTGGTAATCCTCCATTTGATGGACTGGTGATCAGCCCTGTGATGGACTGGTGATCAGCCCTGTGATGGACTGGTGATCCTCCCTGTGCTGGATTGGTGATCCTCCCTGTGATGGACTGGTGATCCTCCCTGTGATGGACTGGTGATCAGCCCTGTGTTAGACTGGTGATCCTCCCTGTGTTGGACTGGTGATCAGCCCTGTGTTGGACCGGTGATGAGCCCTGTGTTGGACTGGTGATCCTCCCTTTGATGGACTGGTGATCCTCCCTTTGATGGGCTGGTTACCAGCGCTGTGATGGACTGGTGATCCTCCCGGTGATGGACTGGTGATCAGCCCTGTGTTAGAAAGGTGATCCTCCCTGTGGTGGACTGGTGATCAGCACTGTGTTGGACCGGTGATGAGCCCTGTGTTGCACTGGTGATCCTCCCTTTGATGGGCTGGTTATCAGCCCTGTGATGGACTGGTGATCCTCCCTGTGCTAGATTGGTGATCCTCCCTGTGATGGACTAGTGATCCTCCCTGTGATGGACTGGTGATCAGCCCTGTGATGGACTGGTGATCCTTCCTGTATTGGACTGGTGATCCTCCCTGTGATGGACTGGTGATCCTCCCTGTGTTGGACTGGTGATCAGACCTGTGATGGACTGGTGATGAGCCCTGTGATGGACTGGTGATCAGCCCTATGTTGGACTGGTGATCAGACCTGTGATGGACTGGTGATGAGCCCTGTCATGGACTGGTGATCCTCCCTGTGATGGATTGGTGATCCTCCCTCTGATGGACTGGTGATCAGCCCTGTGATGGACTGGTGATCCTCCCTGTGATGGATTGGTGATCCTCCCTGTGATGGACTGGTGATCCTCCCTGTGATGGACTGGTGATCAGCCCTGTTATGGACTGGTGATCAGACCTGTGATGGACTGGTGATCAGCCCATCGATGGACTGGTGATCCTCCCGGTGATGGACTGGTGATCAGCCCTGTGTTAGACTGGTGATCCTCTCTGTGTTGGACTGGTGATCAGCCCTGTGTTGGACCGGTGATGAGCCCTGTGTTGGACTGGTGATCCTCCCTTTGATGGACTGGTGATCCTCCCTTTGATGGGCTGGTTATCAGCCCTGTGATGGACTGGTGATCCTCCCTTTGATGGACTGGTGATCCTCCCTTTGATGGACTGGTTATAGCCCCTTTGATGGACTGGTTATCAGCCATGTGATGGACTGGTGATCCTCCCTTTGATGGACTGGTGATCAGCCCTGTGATGGACTGGTGATCCTCCTTGTTATGGACTGGTGATCCTCCCTCTGATGGACTGGTGATCAGCCCTGTGATGGACTGGTGATCCTCCCTGTGCTGGATTCGTGATCCTCCCTGTGATGGACTGGTGATCCTCCCTGTGATGGACTGGTGATCCTCCCTGTGATGGACTGGTGATCAGCACTGTGATGGACTGGTGATCCTCCCTGTGATGGACTGGTGATCCTCCCTCTGATGGACTGGTGATCAGCCCTATGATGGACTGGTGATCCTCTCTGTGATGGACTGGTGATCCTCCCTTTGATGGACTGGTGATCATCCCTTTGATGGACTGGTTATAACCCCTTCGATGGACTGGTTATCAGCCATGTGATGGATTGGTGATCCTCCCTTTTATGGACTGGTTTTCAGCCCTGTGATGGACTGGTGATCCTCCTTTTGATGGACTGGGTATCCTCCCTCTGATGGACTGGTGATCAGCCCTGTGATGGACTGGTGATCCTCCCTTTGATGGACTGGTGATCAGCCCTGTGATGGACTAGTGATCCTCCCTGTGATGGACTGGTGATCAGCCCTGTGATGGACTGGTGATCCTTCCTGTATTGGACTGGTGATCCTCCCTGTGATGGACTGGTGATCCTCCCTGTGTTGGACTGGTGATCAGACCTGTGATGGACTGGTGATCCTTTCTGTGATGGACTGGTGATGAGCACTGTGATGGACTGGTGATCAGCCCTGTGTTGGACTGGTGATCCTCCCTGTGCTGGATTGGTGATCCTCCCTGTGATGGACTGGTGATCCTCCCTGTGATGGACTGGTGATCAGCCCTGTGATGGACTGGTGATCCTCCCTGTGATGGACTGGTGATCCTTCCTCTGATGGACTGGTGATCCTCCCTGTGATGGACTGGTGATCAGCCCTGTGTTAGACTGGTGATCCTCCCTGTGTTGGACTGGTGATAAGCACTGTGTTGGACCGGTGATGAGCCCTGTGTTGCACTGGTGATCCTCCCTTTGATGGGCTGGTTATCAGCCCTGTGATGGACTGGTGATCCTCCCTGTGCTAGATTGGTGATCCTCCCTGTGATGGACTAGTGATCCTCCCTGTGATGGACTGGTGATCAGCCCTGTGATGGACTGGTGATCCTCCCTGTATTGGACTGGTGATCCTCCCTGTGATGGACTGGTGATCCTCCCTGTGTTGGACTGGTGATCAGACCTGTGATGGACTGGTGATGAGCCCTGTGATGGACTGGTGATCAGCCCTATGTTGGACTGGTGATCAGACCTGTGATGGACTGGTGATGAGCCCTGTCATGGACTGGTGATCCTCCCTGTGATGGATTGGTGATCCTCCCTCTGATGGACTGGTGATCAGCCCTGTGATGGACTGGTGATCCTCCCTGTGATGGATTGGTGATCCTCCCTGTGATGAACTGGTGTTCCTCCCTGTGATGGACTGGTGATCAGCCCTGTTATGGACTGGTGATCAGACCTGTGATGGACTGGTGATCAGCCCATCGATGGACTGGTGATCCTCCCGGTGATGGACTGGTGATCAGCCCTGTGTTAGACTGTTGATCCTCTCTGTGTTGGACTGGTGATCAGCCCTGTGTTGGACCGGTGATGAGCCCTGTGTTGGACTGGTGATCCTCCCTTTGATGGGCTGGTTATCGGCCCTGTGATGGACTGGTGATCCTCCCTTTGATGGACTGGTGATCCTCTCTTTGATGGACTGGTTATAGCCCCTTTGATGGACTGGTTATCAGCCATGTGATGGACTGGTGATCCTCCCTTTGATGGACTGGTGATCAGCCCTGTGATGGACTGGTGATCCTCCTTGTTATGGACTGGTGATCCTCCCTCTGATGGACTGGTGATCAGCCCTGTGATGGACTGGTGATCCTCCCTGTGCTGGATTCGTGATCCTCCCTGTGATGGACTGGTGATCCTCCCTGTGATGGACTGGTGATCAGCACTGTGATGGACTGGTGATCCTCCCTGTGATGGACTGGTGATCCTCCCTCTGATGGACTGGTGATCAGCCCTATGATGGACTGGTGATCCTCTCTGTGATGGACTGGTGATCCTCCCTTTGATGGACTGGTGATCATCCCTTTGATGGACTGGTTATAACCCCTTCGATGGACTGGTTATCAGCCATGTGATGGATTGGTGATCCTCCCTTTTATGGACTGGTTTTCAGCCATGTGATGGACTGGTGATCAGACCTGTGATGGACTGGTTATCAGCCATGTGATGGACTGGTGATCCTCCCTTTGATGGACTGGTGATCCTTCCTGTATTGGACTGGTGATCAGACCTGTGTTGGACTGGTGATCAGACCTGTGATGGACTGGTGATGAGCCCTGTGATGGACTGGTGATCAGCCCTATGTTGAACTGGTGATCAGCCCTGTGATGGACTGGTGATCCTACCTGTGCTGGATTAGTGATCCTCCCTGTGATGGACTGGTGATCCTCCCTGTGATGGACTGGTGATCAGCCCTGTGATGGACTGGTGATCCTCCCTTTGATGGACTGGTGATCAGCCCTGTGATGGACTGGTGATCCTCCCGGTGATGGACTGGTGATCAGCCCTGTTTTAGACTGGTGATCCTCCCTGTGTTGGACTGGTGATCAGCCCTGTGTTGGACCGGTGATGAGCCCTGTGTTGGACTGGTGATCCTCCCTTTGATGGACTTGTGATCCTCCCTTTGATGGGCTGGTTATCAGCCCTGTGATGGACTGGTGATCCTCCCTTTGATGGACTGGTGATCCTCTCTTTGATGGACTGGTTACAGCCCCTTTGATGGACTGGTTATCAGCCATGTGATGGACTGGTGATCCTCCCTTTGATGGACTGGTTATCAGCCATGTGATGGACTGGTAATCCTCCATTTGATGGACTGGTGATCAGCCCTGTGATGGACTGGTGATCAGCCCTGTGATGGACTGGTGATCCTCCCTTTGATGGACTGGTGATCAGCCCTGTGATGGACTGGTGATCCTCCCGGTGATGGACTGGTGATCAGCCCTGTTTTAGACTGGTGATCCTCCCTGTGTTGGACTGGTGATCAGCCCTATGTTGGACCGGTGATGAGCCCTGTGTTGGACTGGTGATCCTCCCTTTGATGGACTGGTGATCCTCCCTTTGATGGGCTGGTTACCAGCCCTGTGATGGACTGGTGATCCTCCCTTTGATGGACTGGTGATCCTCCCTTTGATGGACTGGTTATAGCCCCTGTGATGGACTGGTTATCAGCCATGTGATGGACTGGTGATCCTCCCTTTGATGGACTGGTGATCCTTCCTGTATTGGACTGGTGATCAGACCTGTGTTGGACTGGTGATCAGACCTGTGATGGACTGGTGATGAGCCCTGTGATGGACTGGTGATCAGCCCTATGTTGAACTGGTGATCAGCCCTGTGATGGACTGGTGATCCTACCTGTGCTGGATTAGTGATCCTCCCTGTGATGGACTGGTGATCCTCCCTGTGATGGACTGGTGATCAGCCCTGTGATGGACTGGTGATCCTCCCGGTGATGGACTGGTGATCAGCCCTGTTTTAGACTGGTGATCCTCCCTGTGTTGGACTGGTGATCAGCCCTGTGTTGGACCGGTGATGAGCCCTGTGTTGGACTGGTGATCCTCCCTTTGATGGACTTGTGATCCTCCCTTTGATGGGCTGGTTATCAGCCCTGTGATGGACTGGTGATCCTCCCTTTGATGGACTGGTGATCCTCTCTTTGATGGACTGGTTACAGCCCCTTTGATGGACTGGTTATCAGCCATGTGATGGACTGGTGATCCTCCCTTTGATGGACTGGTTATCAGCCATGTGATGGACTGGTAATCCTCCCTGTGATGGACTGGTGATCCTTTCTGTGATGGACTGCTGATGAGCACTGTGATGGACTGGTGATCAGCCATGTGATGGACTGGTAATCCTCCATTTGATGGACTGGTGATCAGCCCTGTGATGGACTGGTGATCAGCCCTGTGATGGACTGGTGATCCTCCCTGTGCTGGATTGGTGATCCTCCCTGTGATGGACTGGTGATCCTCCCTGTGATGGACTGGTGATCAGCCCTGTGTTAGACTGGTGATCCTCCCTGTGTTGGACTGGTGATCAGCCCTGTGTTGGACCGGTGATGAGCCCTGTGTTGGACTGGTGATCCTCCCTTTGATGGACTGGTGATCCTCCCTTTGATGGGCTGGTTACCAGCGCTGTGATGGACTGGTGATCCTCCCTTTGATGGACTGGTGATCCTCCCTTTGATGGACTGGTTATAGCCCCTGTGATGGACTGGTTATCAGCCATGTGATGGACTGGTGATCCTCCCTTTGATGGACTGGTTATAGCCCCTGTGATGGACTGGTTATCAGCCATGTGATGGACTGGTGATCCTCCCTGTGATGGATTGGTGATCCTCCCTGTGATGGACTGTTGATCCTCCCTGTGATGGACTGGTGATCCTCCCTCTGATGGACTGGTGATCCTCCCTGTGATGGACTGGTGATCCTTTCTGTGATGGACTGGTGATGAGCCCTGTGATGGACTGGTGATCAGCCCTGTGTTGGACTGGTGATCCTCCCTGTGATGGACTGGTGATCGTCCCTGTGATGGACTGGTTATAGCCCCTGTGATGGACTGGTAATCAGCCATGTGATGGACTGGTGATCCTCCCTGTGATGGATTGGTGATCCTCCCTGTGATGGACTGTTGATCCTCCCTGTGATGGACTGGTGATCCTCCCTCTGATGGACTGGTGATCTTCCCTGTGATGGACTGGTGATCCTTTCTGTGATGGACTGGTGATGAGCACTGTGATGGACTGGTGATCAGCCCTGTGTTGGACTGGTGATCCTCCCTGTGCTGGATTGGTGATCCTCCCTGTGATGGACTGGTGATCCTCCCTGTGATGGACTGGTGATCAGCCCTGTGATGGACTGGTGATCCTCCCTGTGTTGGACTGGTGATCCTTCCTCTGATGGACTGGTGATCCTCCCTGTGATGGACTGGTGATCAGCCCTGTGATGGACTGTTGATCCTCCCGGTGATGGACTGGTGATCAGCCCTGTGTTAGACTGGTGATCCTCCCTGTGTTGGACTGGTGATCAGCACTGTGTTGGACCGGTGATGAGCCCTGTGTTGCACTGGTGATCCTCCCTTTGATGGGCTGGTTATCAGCCCTGTGATGGACTGGTGATCCTCCCTTTGATGGACTGGTGATCCTCCCTTTGATGGACTGGTTATAGCCCCTTTGATGGACTGGTTATCAGCCATGTGATGGACTGGTGATCCTCCCTTTGATGGACTGGTGATCAGCCCTGTGATGGACTGGTGATCCTCCTTGTTATGGACTGGTGATCCTCCCTCTGATGGACTGGTGATCAGCCCTGTGATGGACTGGTGATCCTCCCTGTGCTGGATTCGTGATCCTCCCTGTGATGGACTGGTGATCCTCCCTGTGATGGACTGGTGATCAGCACTGTGATGGACTGGTGATCCTCCCTGTGATGGACTGGTGATCCTCCCTCTGATGGACTGGTGATCAGCCCTATGATGGACTGGTGATCCTCTCTGTGATGGACTGGTGATCCTCCCTTTGATGGACTGGTGATCATCCCTTTGATGGACTGGTTATAACCCCTTCGATGGACTGGTTATCAGCCATGTGATGGATTGGTGATCCTCCCTTTTATGGACTGGTTTTCAGCCCTGTGATGGACTGGTGATCCTCCTTTTGATGGACTGGGTATCCTCCCTCTGATGGACTGGTGATCAGCCCTGTGATGGACTGGTGATCCTCCCTTTGATGGACTGGTGATCAGCCCTGTGATGGACTAGTGATCCTCCCTGTGATGGAGTGGTGATCAGCCCTGTGATGGACTGGTGATCCTTCCTGTATTGGACTGGTGATCCTCCCTGTGATGGACTGGTGATCCTCCCTGTGTTGGACTGGTGATCAGACCTGTGATGGACTGGTGATCCTTTCTGTGATGGACTGGTGATGAGCACTGTGATGGACTGGTGATCAGCCCTGTGTTGGACTGGTGATCCTCCCTGTGCTGGATTGGTGATCCTCCCTGTGATGGACTGGTGATCCTCCCTGTGATGGACTGGTGATCAGCCCTGTGATGGACTGGTGATCCTCCCTGTGATGGACTGGTGATCCTTCCTCTGATGGACTGGTGATCCTCCCTGTGATGGACTGGTGATCAGCCCTGTGATGGACTGTTGATCCTCCCGGTGATGGACTGGTGATCAGCCCTGTGTTAGACTGGTGATCCTCCCTGTGTTGGACTGGTGATCAGCACTGTGTTGGACCGGTGATGAGCCCTGTGTTGCACTGGTGATCCTCCCTTTGATGGGCTGGTTATCAGCCCTGTGATGGACTGGTGATCCTCCCTGTGCTAGATTGGTGATCCTCCCTGTGATGGACTAGTGATCCTCCCTGTGATGGACTGGTGATCAGCCCTGTGATGGACTGGTGATCCTCCCTGTATTGGACTGGTGATCCTCCCTGTGATGGACTGGTGATCCTCCCTGTGTTGGACTGGTGATCAGACCTGTGATGGACTGGTGATGAGCCCTGTGATGGACTGGTGATCAGCCCTATGTTGGACTGGTGATCAGACCTGTGATGGACTGGTGATGAGCCCTGTCATGGACTGGTGATCCTCCCTGTGATGGATTGGTGATCCTCCCTCTGATGGACTGGTGATCAGCCCTGTGATGGACTGGTGATCCTCCCTGTGATGGATTGGTGATCCTCCCTGTGATGGACTGTTGATCCTCCCTGTGATGGACTGGTGATCCTCCCTCTGATGGACTGGTGATCCTCCCTGTGATGGACTGGTGATCCTTTCTGTGATGGACTGGTGATGAGCCCTGTGATGGACTGGTGATCAGCCCTGTGTTGGACTGGTGATCCTCCCTGTGATGGACTGGTGATCGTCCCTGTGATGGACTGGTTATAGCCCCTGTGATGGACTGGTTATCAGCCATGTGATGGACTGGTGATCCTCCAGGTGATGGATTGGTGATCCTCCCTCTGATGGACTGGTGATCATCCCTTTGATGGACTGGTGATCCTCCCTTTGATGGGCTGGTTACCAGCGCTGTGATGGACTGGTGATCCTCCCTTTGATGGACTGGTGATCCTCCCTTTGATGGACTGGTTATAGCCCCTGTGATGGACTGGTTATCAGCCATGTGATGGACTGGTGATCCTCCCTGTGATGGATTGGTGATCCTCCCTGTGATGGACTGTTGATCCTCCCTGTGATGGACTGGTGATCCTCCCTCTGATGGACTGGTGATCCTCCCTGTGATGGACTGGTGATCCTTTCTGTGATGGACTGGTGATGAGCCCTGTGATGGACTGGTGATCAGCCCTGTGTTGGACTGGTGATCAGACCTGTGATGGACTGGTGATGAGCCCTGTGATGGACTGGTGATCAGCCCTATGTTGAACTGGTGATCAGCCCTGTGATGGACTGGTGATCCTACCTCTAATGGACTGGTGATCAGCCCTGTGATGGACTGGTGATCCTACCTGTGCTGGATTAGTGATCCTCCCTGTAATGGACTGGTGATCCTCCCTGTGATGGACTGGTGATCCTCCCTTTGATGGACTGGTGATGAGCCCTGTGATGGACTGGTGATCAGCCCTGTGTTGGACTGGTGATCCTCCCTGTGTTGGACTGGTGATCAGCCCTATGTTGGACCGGTGATCAGCCCTGTGATGGACTGGTGATCCTACCTGTGCTGGATTAGTGATCCTCCCTGTGATGGACTGGTGATCCTCCCTGTGATGGACTGGTGATCAGCCCTGTGATGGACTGGTGATCCTCCCTTTGATGGACTGGTGATCAGCCCTGTGATGGACTGGTGATCCTCCCGGTGATGGACTGGTGATCAGCCCTGTTTTAGACTGGTGATCCTCCCTGTGTTGGACTGGTGATCAGCCCTGTGTTGGACCGGTGATGAGCCCTGTGTTGGACTGGTGATCCTCCCTTTGATGGACTTGTGATCCTCCCTTTGATGGGCTGGTTATCAGCCCTGTGATGGACTGGTGATCCTCCCTTTGATGGACTGGTGATCCTCTCTTTGATGGACTGGTTACAGCCCCTTTGATGGACTGGTTATCAGCCATGTGATGGACTGGTGATCCTCCCTTTGATGGACTGGTTATCAGCCATGTGATGGACTGGTAATCCTCCATTTGATGGACTGGTGATCAGCCCTGTGATGGACTGGTGATCAGCCCTGTGATGGACTGGTGATCCTCCCTGTGATGGACTGGTGATCCTCCCTCTGATGGACTGGTGATCAGCCCTATGATGGACTGGTGATCCTCTCTGTGATGGACTGGTGATCCTCCCTTTGATGGACTGGTGATGAGCCCTGTGATGGACTGGTGATCAGCCCTGTGTTGGACTGGTGATCCTCCCTGTGTTGGACTGGTGATCAGCCCTGTGTTGGACCGGTGATGAGCCCTGTGTTGGACTGGTGATCCTCCCTTTGATGGACTGGTGATCCTCCCTTTGATGGGCTGGTTACCAGCCCTGTGATGGACTGGTGATCCTCCCTTTGATGGACTGGTGATCCTCCCTTTGATGGACTGGTTATAGCCCCTGTGATGGACTGGTTATCAGCCATGTGATGGACTGGTGATCCTCCCTTTGATGGACTGGTGATCCTTCCTGTATTGGACTGGTGATCAGACCTGTGTTGGACTGGTGATCAGACCTGTGATGGACTGGTGATGAGCCCTGTGATGGACTGGTGATCAGCCCTATGTTGAACTGGTGATCAGACCTGTGATGGACTGGTGATGAGCCCTGTCATGGACTGGTTATCCTCCTTGTGATGGACTGGTGATCCTCCCTCTAATGGACTGGTGATCAGCCCTGTGATGGACTGGTGATCCTACCTGTGCTGGATTAGTGATCCTCCCTGTAATGGACTGGTGATCCTCCCTGTGATGGACTGGTGATCCTCCCTTTGATGGACTGGTGATGAGCCCTGTGATGGACTGGTGATCAGCCCTGTGTTGGACTGGTGATCCTCCCTGTGTTGGACTGGTGATCAGCCCTATGTTGGACCGGTGATGAGCCCTGTGTTGGACTGGTGATCCTCCCTTTGATGGACTGGTGATCCTCCCTTTGATGGGCTGGTTACCAGCCCTGTGATGGACTGGTGATCCTCCCTTTGATGGACTGGTGATCCTCCCTTTGATGGACTGGTTATAGCCCCTGTGATGGACTGGTTATCAGCCATGTGATGGACTGGTGATCCTCCCTTTGATGGACTGGTGATCCTTCCTGTATTGGACTGGTGATCAGACCTGTGTTGGACTGGTGATCAGACCTGTGATGGACTGGTGATGAGCCCTGTGATGGACTGGTGATCAGCCCTATGTTGAACTGGTGATCAGCCCTGTGATGGACTGGTGATCCTACCTCTAATGGACTGGTGATCAGCCCTGTGATGGACTGGTGATCCTACCTGTGCTGGATTAGTGATCCTCCCTGTAATGGACTGGTGATCCTCCCTGTGATGGACTGGTGATCCTCCCTTTGATGGACTGGTGATGGGCCCTGTGATGGACTGGTGATCAGCCCTGTGTTGGACTGGTGATCCTCCCTGTGTTGGACTGGTGATCAGCCCTATGTTGGACCGGTGATGAGCCCTGTGTTGGACTGGTGATCCTCCCTTTGATGGACTGGTGATCCTCCCTTTGATGGGCTGGTTACCAGCCCTGTGATGGACTGGTGATCCTCCTTTTGATGGACTGGTGATCCTCCCTTTGATGGACTGGTTATAGCCCCTGTGATGGACTGGTTATCAGCCATGTGATGGACTGGTGATCCTCCCTTTGATGGACTGGTGATCCTTCCTGTATTGGACTGGTGATCAGACCTGTGTTGGACTGGTGATCAGACCTGTGATGGACTGGTGATGAGCCCTGTGATGGACTGGTGATCAGCCCTATGTTGAACTGGTGATCAGCCCTGTGATGGACTGGTGATCCTACCTGTGCTGGATTAGTGATCCTCCCTGTGATGGACTGGTGATCCTCCCTGTGAAGGACTGGTGATCAGCCCTGTGATGGACTGGTGATCCTCCCTTTGATGGACTGGTGATCAGCCCTGTGATGGACTGGTGATCCTCCCGGTGATGGACTGGTGATCAGCCCTGTTTTAGACTGGTGATCCTCCCTGTGTTGGACTGGTGATCAGCCCTGTGTTGGACCGGTGATGAGCCCTGTGTTGGACTGGTGATCCTCCCTTTGATGGACTTGTGATCCTCCCTTTGATGGGCTGGTTATCAGCCCTGTGATGGACTGGTGATCCTCCCTTTGATGGACTGGTGATCCTCTCTTTGATGGACTGGTTACAGCCCCTTTGATGGACTGGTTATCAGCCATGTGATGGACTGGTGATCCTCCCTTTGATGGACTGGTTATCAGCCATGTGATGGACTGGTAATCCTCCATTTGATGGACTGGTGATCAGCCCTGTGATGGACTGGTGATCAGCCCTGTGATGGACTGGTGATCCTCCCTTTGATGGACTGGTGATCCTCCCTTTGATGGACTGGTTATAGCCCCTGTGATGGACTGGTTATCAGCCATGTGATGGACTGGTGATCCTCCCTGTGATGGACTGGTGATCAGCCCTGTGATGGACTGGTGATCCTCCCTGTGATGGACTGGTGATCCTCCTTGTTATGGACTGGTGATCCTCCCTGTGATGGACTGGTGATCAGCCCTGTGATGGACTGGTGATCCTCCCTGTGCTGGATTGGTGATCCTCCCTGTGTTGGACTGGTGATCAGACCTGTGATGGACTGGTGATGAGCCCTGTGATGGACTGGTGATCAGCCCTATGTTGGACTGGTGATCAGACCTGTGATGGACTGGTGATGAGCCCTGTCATGGACTGGTGATCCTCCCTGTGATGGATTGGTGATCCTCCCTCTGATGGACTGGTGATCAGCCCTGTGATGGACTGGTGATCCTCCCTGTGATGGATTGGTGATCCTCCCTGTGATGGACTGGTGTTCCTCCCTGTGATGGACTGGTGATCAGCCCTGTTATGGACTGGTGATCAGACCTGTGATGGACTGGTGATCAGCCCATCGATGAACTGGTGATCCTCCCGGTGATGGACTGGTGACCCTCCCTTTGATGGACTGGTGATCCTCCCTTTGATGGACTGGTTATAGCCCCTGTGATGGACTGGTTATCAGCCATGTGATGGACTGGTGATCAGCCCTGTGTTGGACCGGTGATGAGCCCTTTGTTGGACTGGTGGTCCTCCCTTTGATGGACTGGTGATCCTCCCTTTGATGGGCTGGTTACCAGCGCTGTGATGGACTGGTGATCCTCCCTTTGATGGACTGGTGATCCTCCCTTTGATGGACTGGTTATAGCCCCTGTGATGGACTGGTTATCAGCCATGTGATGGACTGGTGATCCTCCCTGTGATGGATTGGTGATCCTCCCTGTGATGGACTGTTGATCCTCCCTGTGATGGACTGGTGATCCTCCCTCTGATGGACTGGTGATCCTCCCTGTGATGTACTGGTGATCCTTTCTGTGATGGACTGGTGATGAGCCCTGTGATGGACTGGTGATCAGCCCTGTGTTGGACTGGTGATCCTCCCTGTGATGGACTGGTGATCGTCCCTGTGATGGACTGGTTATAGCCCCTGTGATGGACTGGTTATCAGCCATGTGATGGACTGGTGATCCTCCCTGTGATGGATTGGTGATCCTCCCTGTGATGGACTGTTGATCCTCCCTGTGATGGACTGGTGATCCTCCCTCTGATGGACTGGTGATCCTCCCTGTGATGGACTGGTGATCCTTTCTGTGATGGACTGCTGATAAGCACTGTGATGGACTGGTGATCAGCCCTGTGTTGGACTGGTGATCCTCCCTGTGCTGGATTGGTGATCGTCCCTGTGATGGACTGGTGATCCTCCCTGTGATGGACTGGTGATCAGCCCTGTGATGGACTGGTGATCCTCCCTGTGATGGACTGGTAATCCTTCCTCTGATGGACTGGTGATCCTCCCTGTGATGGACTGGTGATCAGCCCTGTGATGGACTGTTGATCCTCCCGGTGATGGACTGGTGATCAGCCCTGTGTTAGACTGGTGATCCTCCCTGTGGTGGACTGGTGATCAGCACTGTGTTGGACCGGTGATGAGCCCTGTGTTGCACTGGTGATCCTCCCTTTGATGGGCTGGTTATCAGCCCTGTGATGGACTGGTGATCCTCCCTGTGCTAGATTGGTGATCCTCCCTGTGATGGACTAGTGATCCTCCCTGTGATGGACTGGTGATCAGCCCTGTGATGGACTGGTGATCCTTCCTGTATTGGACTGGTGATCCTCCCTGTGATGGACTGGTGATCCTCCCTGTGTTGGACTGGTGATCAGACCTGTGATGGACTGGTGATGAGCTCTGTGATGGACTGGTGATCAGCCCTATGTTGGACTGGTGATCAGACCTGTGATGGACTGGTGATGAGCCCTGTCATGGACTGGTGATCCTCCCTGTGATGGATTGGTGATCCTCCCTCTGATGGACTGGTGATCAGCCCTGTGATGGACTGGTGATCCTCCCTGTGATGGATTGGTGATCCTCCCTGTGATGGACTGGTGATCCTCCCTGTGATGGACTGGTGATCAGCCCTGTTATGGACTGGTGATCAGACCTGTGATGGACTGGTGATCAGCCCATCGATGGACTGGTGATCCTCCCGGTGATGGACTGGTGATCAGCCCTGTGTTAGACTCGTGATCCTCTCTGTGTTGGACTGGTGATCAGCCCTGTGTTGGACCGGTGATGAGCCCTGTGTTGGACTGGTGATCCTCCCTTTGATGGACTGGTGATCCTCCCTTTGATGGGCTGGTTATCAGCCCTGTGATGGACTGGTGATCCTCCCTTTGATGGACTGGTGATCCTCCCTTTGATGGACTGGTTATAGCCCCTTTGATGGACTGGTTATCAGCCATGTGATGGACTGGTGATCCTCCCTTTGATGGACTGGTGATCAGCCCTGTGATGGACTGGTGATCCTCCTTGTTATGGACTGGTGATCCTCCCTCTGATGGACTGGTGATCAGCCCTGTGATGGACTGTTGATCCTCCCTGTGATGGACTGGTGATCCTCCCTCTGATGGACTGGTGATCCTCCCTGTGATGGACTGGTGATCCTTTCTGTGATGGACTGGTGATGAGCCCTGTGATGGACTGGTGATCAGCCCTGTGTTGGACTGGTGATCCTCCCTGTGATGGACTGGTGATCGTCCCTGTGATGGACTGGTTATAGCCCCTGTGATGGACTGGTTATCAGCCATGTGATGGACTGGTGATCCTCCCTGTGATGGATTGGTGATCCTCCCTGTGATGGACTGTTGATCCTCCCTGTGATGGACTGGTGATCCTCCCTCTGATGGACTGGTGATCCTCCCTGTGATGGACTGGTGATCCTTTCTGTGATGGACTGCTGATGAGCACTGTGATGGACTGGTGATCAGCCCTGTGTTGGACTGGTGATCCTCCCTGTGCTGGATTGGTGATCTTCCCTGTGATGGACTGGTGATCCTCCCTGTGATGGACTGGTGATCAGCCCTGTGATGGACTGGTGATCCTCCCTGTGATGGACTGGTGATCCTTCCTCTGATGGACTGGTGATCCTCCCTGTGATGGACTGGTGATCAGCCCTGTGATGGACTGTTGATCCTCCCGGTGATGGACTGGTGATCAGCCCTGTGTTAGAAAGGTGATCCTCCCTGTGGTGGACTGGTGATCAGCACTGTGTTGGACCGGTGATGAGCCCTGTGTTGCACTGGTGATCCTCCCTTTGATGGGCTGGTTATCAGCCCTGTGATGGACTGGTGATCCTCCCTGTGCTAGATTGGTGATCCTCCCTGTGATGGACTAGTGATCCTCCCTGTGATGGACTGGTGATCAGCCCTGTGATGGACTGGTGATCCTTCCTGTATTGGACTGGTGATCCTCCCTGTGATGGACTGGTGATCCTCCCTGTGTTGGACTGGTGATCAGACCTGTGATGGACTGGTGATGAGCCCTGTGATGGACTGGTGATCAGCCCTATGTTGGACTGGTGATCAGACCTGTGATGGACTGGTGATGAGCCCTGTCATGGACTGGTGATCCTCCCTGTGATGGATTGGTGATCCTCCCTCTGATGGACTGGTGATCAGCCCTGTGATGGACTGGTGATCCTCCCTGTGATGGACTGGTGATCAGCCCTGTGATGGACTGGTGATCCTCCCTGTGATGGACTGGTAATCCTTCCTCTGATGGACTGGTGATCCTCCCTGTGATGGACTGGTGATCAGCCCTGTGATGGACTGTTGATCCTCCCGGTGATGGACTGGTGATCAGCCCTGTGTTAGACTGGTGATCCTCCCTGTGGTGGACTGGTGATCAGCACTGTGTTGGACCGGTGATGAGCCCTGTGTTGCACTGGTGATCCTCCCTTTGATGGGCTGGTTATCAGCCCTGTGATGGACTGGTGATCCTCCCTGTGCTAGATTGGTGATCCTCCCTGTGATGGACTAGTGATCCTCCCTGTGATGGACTGGTGATCAGCCCTGTGATGGACTGGTGATCCTTCCTGTATTGGACTGGTGATCCTCCCTGTGATGGACTGGTGATCCTCCCTGTGTTGGACTGGTGATCAGACCTGTGATGGACTGGTGATGAGCTCTGTGATGGACTGGTGATCAGCCCTATGTTGGACTGGTGATCAGACCTGTGATGGACTGGTGATGAGCCCTGTCATGGACTGGTGATCCTCCCTGTGATGGATTGGTGATCCTCCCTCTGATGGACTGGTGATCAGCCCTGTGATGGACTGGTGATCCTCCCTGTGATGGATTGGTGATCCTCCCTGTGATGGACTGGTGATCCTCCCTGTGATGGACTGGTGATCAGCCCTGTTATGGACTGGTGATCAGACCTGTGATGGACTGGTGATCAGCCCATCGATGGACTGGTGATCCTCCCGGTGATGGACTGGTGATCAGCCCTGTGTTAGACTCGTGATCCTCTCTGTGTTGGACTGGTGATCAGCCCTGTGTTGGACCGGTGATGAGCCCTGTGTTGGACTGGTGATCCTCCCTTTGATGGACTGGTGATCCTCCCTTTGATGGGCTGGTTATCAGCCCTGTGATGGACTGGTGATCCTCCCTTTGATGGACTGGTGATCCTCCCTTTGATGGACTGGTTATAGCCCCTTTGATGGACTGGTTATCAGCCATGTGATGGACTGGTGATCCTCCCTTTGATGGACTGGTGATCAGCCCTGTGATGGACTGGTGATCCTCCTTGTTATGGACTGGTGATCCTCCCTCTGATGGACTGGTGATCAGCCCTGTGATGGACTGTTGATCCTCCCTGTGATGGACTGGTGATCCTCCCTCTGATGGACTGGTGATCCTCCCTGTGATGGACTGGTGATCCTTTCTGTGATGGACTGGTGATGAGCCCTGTGATGGACTGGTGATCAGCCCTGTGTTGGACTGGTGATCCTCCCTGTGATGGACTGGTGATCGTCCCTGTGATGGACTGGTTATAGCCCCTGTGATGGACTGGTTATCAGCCATGTGATGGACTGGTGATCCTCCCTGTGATGGATTGGTGATCCTCCCTGTGATGGACTGTTGATCCTCCCTGTGATGGACTGGTGATCCTCCCTCTGATGGACTGGTGATCCTCCCTGTGATGGACTGGTGATCCTTTCTGTGATGGACTGCTGATGAGCACTGTGATGGACTGGTGATCAGCCCTGTGTTGGACTGGTGATCCTCCCTGTGCTGGATTGGTGATCTTCCCTGTGATGGACTGGTGATCCTCCCTGTGATGGACTGGTGATCAGCCCTGTGATGGACTGGTGATCCTCCCTGTGATGGACTGGTGATCCTTCCTCTGATGGACTGGTGATCCTCCCTGTGATGGACTGGTGATCCTCCCTCTGATGGACTGGTGATCCTCCCTGTGATGGACTGGTGATCCTTTCTGTGATGGACTGGTGATGAGCCCTGTGATGGACTGGTGATCAGCCCTGTGTTGGACTGGTGATCCTCCCTGTGATGGACTGGTGATCGTCCCTGTGATGGACTGGTTATAGCCCCTGTGATGGACTGGTTATCAGCCATGTGATGGACTGGTGATCCTCCAGGTGATGGATTGGTGATCCTCCCTCTGATGGACTGGTGATCCTCCCTTTGATGGACTGGTGATCCTCCCTTTGATGGGCTGGTTACCAGCGCTGTGATGGACTGGTGATCCTCCCTTTGATGGACTGGTGATCCTCCCTTTGATGGACTGGTTATAGCCCCTGTGATGGACTGGTTATCAGCCATGTGATGGACTGGTGATCCTCCCTGTGATGGATTGGTGATCCTCCCTGTGATGGACTGTTGATCCTCCCTGTGATGGACTGGTGATCCTCCCTCTGATGGACTGGTGATCCTCCCTGTGATGGACTGGTGATCCTTTCTGTGATGGACTGGTGATGAGCCCTGTGATGGACTGGTGATCAGCCCTGTGTTGGACTGGTGATCAGACCTGTGATGGACTGGTGATGAGCCCTGTGATGGACTGGTGATCAGCCCTATGTTGAACTGGTGATCAGCCCTGTGATGGACTGGTGATCCTACCTCTAATGGACTGGTGATCAGCCCTGTGATGGACTGGTGATCCTACCTGTGCTGGATTAGTGATCCTCCCTGTAATGGACTGGTGATCCTCCCTGTGATGGACTGGTGATCCTCCCTTTGATGGACTGGTGATGAGCCCTGTGATGGACTGGTGATCAGCCCTGTGTTGGACTGGTGATCCTCCCTGTGTTGGACTGGTGATCAGCCCTATGTTGGACCGGTGATCAGCCCTGTGATGGACTGGTGATCCTACCTGTGCTGGATTAGTGATCCTCCCTGTGATGGACTGGTGATCCTCCCTGTGATGGACTGGTGATCAGCCCTGTGATGGACTGGTGATCCTCCCTTTGATGGACTGGTGATCAGCCCTGTGATGGACTGGTGATCCTCCCGGTGATGGACTGGTGATCAGCCCTGTTTTAGACTGGTGATCCTCCCTGTGTTGGACTGGTGATCAGCCCTGTGTTGGACCGGTGATGAGCCCTGTGTTGGACTGGTGATCCTCCCTTTGATGGACTTGTGATCCTCCCTTTGATGGGCTGGTTATCAGCCCTGTGATGGACTGGTGATCCTCCCTTTGATGGACTGGTGATCCTCTCTTTGATGGACTGGTTACAGCCCCTTTGATGGACTGGTTATCAGCCATGTGATGGACTGGTGATCCTCCCTTTGATGGACTGGTTATCAGCCATGTGATGGACTGGTAATCCTCCATTTGATGGACTGGTGATCAGCCCTGTGATGGACTGGTGATCAGCCCTGTGATGGACTGGTGATCCTCCCTGTGATGGACTGGTGATCCTCCCTCTGATGGACTGGTGATCAGCCCTGTGATGGACTGGTGATCAGCCCTGTGATGGACTGGTGATCCTCCCTTTGATGGACTGGTGATGGGCCCTGTGATGGACTGGTGATCAGCCCTGTGTTGGACTGGTGATCCTCCCTGTGTTGGACTGGTGATCAGCCCTATGTTGGACCGGTGATGAGCCCTGTGTTGGACTGGTGATCCTCCCTTTGATGGACTGGTGATCCTCCCTTTGATGGGCTGGTTACCAGCCCTGTGATGGACTGGTGATCCTCCTTTTGATGGACTGGTGATCCTCCCTTTGATGGACTGGTTATAGCCCCTGTGATGGACTGGTTATCAGCCATGTGATGGACTGGTGATCCTCCCTTTGATGGACTGGTGATCCTTCCTGTATTGGACTGGTGATCAGACCTGTGTTGGACTGGTGATCAGACCTGTGATGGACTGGTGATGAGCCCTGTGATGGACTGGTGATCAGCCCTATGTTGAACTGGTGATCAGCCCTGTGATGGACTGGTGATCCTACCTGTGCTGGATTAGTGATCCTCCCTGTGATGGACTGGTGATCCTCCCTGTGAAGGACTGGTGATCAGCCCTGTGATGGACTGGTGATCCTCCCTTTGATGGACTGGTGATCAGCCCTGTGATGGACTGGTGATCCTCCCGGTGATGGACTGGTGATCAGCCCTGTTTTAGACTGGTGATCCTCCCTGTGTTGGACTGGTGATCAGCCCTGTGTTGGACCGGTGATGAGCCCTGTGTTGGACTGGTGATCCTCCCTTTGATGGACTTGTGATCCTCCCTTTGATGGGCTGGTTATCAGCCCTGTGATGGACTGGTGATCCTCCCTTTGATGGACTGGTGATCCTCTCTTTGATGGACTGGTTACAGCCCCTTTGATGGACTGGTTATCAGCCATGTGATGGACTGGTGATCCTCCCTTTGATGGACTGGTTATCAGCCATGTGATGGACTGGTAATCCTCCATTTGATGGACTGGTGATCAGCCCTGTGATGGACTGGTGATCAGCCCTGTGATGGACTGGTGATCCTCCCTTTGATGGACTGGTGATCCTCCCTTTGATGGACTGGTTATAGCCCCTGTGATGGACTGGTTATCAGCCATGTGATGGACTGGTGATCCTCCCTGTGATGGACTGGTGATCAGCCCTGTGATGGACTGGTGATCCTCCCTGTGATGGACTGGTGATCCTCCTTGTTATGGACTGGTGATCCTCCCTGTGATGGACTGGTGATCAGCCCTGTGATGGACTGGTGATCCTCCCTGTGCTGGATTGGTGATCCTCCCTGTGTTGGACTGGTGATCAGACCTGTGATGGACTGGTGATGAGCCCTGTGATGGACTGGTGATCAGCCCTATGTTGGACTGGTGATCAGACCTGTGATGGACTGGTGATGAGCCCTGTCATGGACTGGTGATCCTCCCTGTGATGGATTGGTGATCCTCCCTCTGATGGACTGGTGATCAGCCCTGTGATGGACTGGTGATCCTCCCTGTGATGGATTGGTGATCCTCCCTGTGATGGACTGGTGTTCCTCCCTGTGATGGACTGGTGATCAGCCCTGTTATGGACTGGTGATCAGACCTGTGATGGACTGGTGATCAGCCCATCGATGAACTGGTGATCCTCCCGGTGATGGACTGGTGACCCTCCCTTTGATGGACTGGTGATCCTCCCTTTGATGGACTGGTTATAGCCCCTGTGATGGACTGGTTATCAGCCATGTGATGGACTGGTGATCAGCCCTGTGTTGGACCGGTGATGAGCCCTTTGTTGGACTGGTGGTCCTCCCTTTGATGGACTGGTGATCCTCCCTTTGATGGGCTGGTTACCAGCGCTGTGATGGACTGGTGATCCTCCCTTTGATGGACTGGTGATCCTCCCTTTGATGGACTGGTTATAGCCCCTGTGATGGACTGGTTATCAGCCATGTGATGGACTGGTGATCCTCCCTGTGATGGATTGGTGATCCTCCCTGTGATGGACTGTTGATCCTCCCTGTGATGGACTGGTGATCCTCCCTCTGATGGACTGGTGATCCTCCCTGTGATGTACTGGTGATCCTTTCTGTGATGGACTGGTGATGAGCCCTGTGATGGACTGGTGATCAGCCCTGTGTTGGACTGGTGATCCTCCCTGTGATGGACTGGTGATCGTCCCTGTGATGGACTGGTTATAGCCCCTGTGATGGACTGGTTATCAGCCATGTGATGGACTGGTGATCCTCCCTGTGATGGATTGGTGATCCTCCCTGTGATGGACTGTTGATCCTCCCTGTGATGGACTGGTGATCCTCCCTCTGATGGACTGGTGATCCTCCCTGTGATGGACTGGTGATCCTTTCTGTGATGGACTGCTGATAAGCACTGTGATGGACTGGTGATCAGCCCTGTGTTGGACTGGTGATCCTCCCTGTGCTGGATTGGTGATCGTCCCTGTGATGGACTGGTGATCCTCCCTGTGATGGACTGGTGATCAGCCCTGTGATGGACTGGTGATCCTCCCTGTGATGGACTGGTAATCCTTCCTCTGATGGACTGGTGATCCTCCCTGTGATGGACTGGTGATCAGCCCTGTGATGGACTGTTGATCCTCCCGGTGATGGACTGGTGATCAGCCCTGTGTTAGACTGGTGATCCTCCCTGTGGTGGACTGGTGATCAGCACTGTGTTGGACCGGTGATGAGCCCTGTGTTGCACTGGTGATCCTCCCTTTGATGGGCTGGTTATCAGCCCTGTGATGGACTGGTGATCCTCCCTGTGCTAGATTGGTGATCCTCCCTGTGATGGACTAGTGATCCTCCCTGTGATGGACTGGTGATCAGCCCTGTGATGGACTGGTGATCCTTCCTGTATTGGACTGGTGATCCTCCCTGTGATGGACTGGTGATCCTCCCTGTGTTGGACTGGTGATCAGACCTGTGATGGACTGGTGATGAGCTCTGTGATGGACTGGTGATCAGCCCTATGTTGGACTGGTGATCAGACCTGTGATGGACTGGTGATGAGCCCTGTCATGGACTGGTGATCCTCCCTGTGATGGATTGGTGATCCTCCCTCTGATGGACTGGTGATCAGCCCTGTGATGGACTGGTGATCCTCCCTGTGATGGATTGGTGATCCTCCCTGTGATGGACTGGTGATCCTCCCTGTGATGGACTGGTGATCAGCCCTGTTATGGACTGGTGATCAGACCTGTGATGGACTGGTGATCAGCCCATCGATGGACTGGTGATCCTCCCGGTGATGGACTGGTGATCAGCCCTGTGTTAGACTCGTGATCCTCTCTGTGTTGGACTGGTGATCAGCCCTGTGTTGGACCGGTGATGAGCCCTGTGTTGGACTGGTGATCCTCCCTTTGATGGACTGGTGATCCTCCCTTTGATGGGCTGGTTATCAGCCCTGTGATGGACTGGTGATCCTCCCTTTGATGGACTGGTGATCCTCCCTTTGATGGACTGGTTATAGCCCCTTTGATGGACTGGTTATCAGCCATGTGATGGACTGGTGATCCTCCCTTTGATGGACTGGTGATCAGCCCTGTGATGGACTGGTGATCCTCCTTGTTATGGACTGGTGATCCTCCCTCTGATGGACTGGTGATCAGCCCTGTGATGGACTGTTGATCCTCCCTGTGATGGACTGGTGATCCTCCCTCTGATGGACTGGTGATCCTCCCTGTGATGGACTGGTGATCCTTTCTGTGATGGACTGGTGATGAGCCCTGTGATGGACTGGTGATCAGCCCTGTGTTGGACTGGTGATCCTCCCTGTGATGGACTGGTGATCGTCCCTGTGATGGACTGGTTATAGCCCCTGTGATGGACTGGTTATCAGCCATGTGATGGACTGGTGATCCTCCCTGTGATGGATTGGTGATCCTCCCTGTGATGGACTGTTGATCCTCCCTGTGATGGACTGGTGATCCTCCCTCTGATGGACTGGTGATCCTCCCTGTGATGGACTGGTGATCCTTTCTGTGATGGACTGCTGATGAGCACTGTGATGGACTGGTGATCAGCCCTGTGTTGGACTGGTGATCCTCCCTGTGCTGGATTGGTGATCTTCCCTGTGATGGACTGGTGATCCTCCCTGTGATGGACTGGTGATCAGCCCTGTGATGGACTGGTGATCCTCCCTGTGATGGACTGGTGATCCTTCCTCTGATGGACTGGTGATCCTCCCTGTGATGGACTGGTGATCAGCCCTGTGATGGACTGTTGATCCTCCCGGTGATGGACTGGTGATCAGCCCTGTGTTAGAAAGGTGATCCTCCCTGTGGTGGACTGGTGATCAGCACTGTGTTGGACCGGTGATGAGCCCTGTGTTGCACTGGTGATCCTCCCTTTGATGGGCTGGTTATCAGCCCTGTGATGGACTGGTGATCCTCCCTGTGCTAGATTGGTGATCCTCCCTGTGATGGACTAGTGATCCTCCCTGTGATGGACTGGTGATCAGCCCTGTGATGGACTGGTGATCCTTCCTGTATTGGACTGGTGATCCTCCCTGTGATGGACTGGTGATCCTCCCTGTGTTGGACTGGTGATCAGACCTGTGATGGACTGGTGATGAGCCCTGTGATGGACTGGTGATCAGCCCTATGTTGGACTGGTGATCAGACCTGTGATGGACTGGTGATGAGCCCTGTCATGGACTGGTGATCCTCCCTGTGATGGATTGGTGATCCTCCCTCTGATGGACTGGTGATCAGCCCTGTGATGGACTGGTGATCCTCCCTGTGATGGACTGGTGATCAGCCCTGTGATGGACTGGTGATCCTCCCTGTGATGGACTGGTAATCCTTCCTCTGATGGACTGGTGATCCTCCCTGTGATGGACTGGTGATCAGCCCTGTGATGGACTGTTGATCCTCCCGGTGATGGACTGGTGATCAGCCCTGTGTTAGACTGGTGATCCTCCCTGTGGTGGACTGGTGATCAGCACTGTGTTGGACCGGTGATGAGCCCTGTGTTGCACTGGTGATCCTCCCTTTGATGGGCTGGTTATCAGCCCTGTGATGGACTGGTGATCCTCCCTGTGCTAGATTGGTGATCCTCCCTGTGATGGACTAGTGATCCTCCCTGTGATGGACTGGTGATCAGCCCTGTGATGGACTGGTGATCCTTCCTGTATTGGACTGGTGATCCTCCCTGTGATGGACTGGTGATCCTCCCTGTGTTGGACTGGTGATCAGACCTGTGATGGACTGGTGATGAGCTCTGTGATGGACTGGTGATCAGCCCTATGTTGGACTGGTGATCAGACCTGTGATGGACTGGTGATGAGCCCTGTCATGGACTGGTGATCCTCCCTGTGATGGATTGGTGATCCTCCCTCTGATGGACTGGTGATCAGCCCTGTGATGGACTGGTGATCCTCCCTGTGATGGATTGGTGATCCTCCCTGTGATGGACTGGTGATCCTCCCTGTGATGGACTGGTGATCAGCCCTGTTATGGACTGGTGATCAGACCTGTGATGGACTGGTGATCAGCCCATCGATGGACTGGTGATCCTCCCGGTGATGGACTGGTGATCAGCCCTGTGTTAGACTCGTGATCCTCTCTGTGTTGGACTGGTGATCAGCCCTGTGTTGGACCGGTGATGAGCCCTGTGTTGGACTGGTGATCCTCCCTTTGATGGACTGGTGATCCTCCCTTTGATGGGCTGGTTATCAGCCCTGTGATGGACTGGTGATCCTCCCTTTGATGGACTGGTGATCCTCCCTTTGATGGACTGGTTATAGCCCCTTTGATGGACTGGTTATCAGCCATGTGATGGACTGGTGATCCTCCCTTTGATGGACTGGTGATCAGCCCTGTGATGGACTGGTGATCCTCCTTGTTATGGACTGGTGATCCTCCCTCTGATGGACTGGTGATCAGCCCTGTGATGGACTGTTGATCCTCCCTGTGATGGACTGGTGATCCTCCCTCTGATGGACTGGTGATCCTCCCTGTGATGGACTGGTGATCCTTTCTGTGATGGACTGGTGATGAGCCCTGTGATGGACTGGTGATCAGCCCTGTGTTGGACTGGTGATCCTCCCTGTGATGGACTGGTGATCGTCCCTGTGATGGACTGGTTATAGCCCCTGTGATGGACTGGTTATCAGCCATGTGATGGACTGGTGATCCTCCCTGTGATGGATTGGTGATCCTCCCTGTGATGGACTGTTGATCCTCCCTGTGATGGACTGGTGATCCTCCCTCTGATGGACTGGTGATCCTCCCTGTGATGGACTGGTGATCCTTTCTGTGATGGACTGCTGATGAGCACTGTGATGGACTGGTGATCAGCCCTGTGTTGGACTGGTGATCCTCCCTGTGCTGGATTGGTGATCTTCCCTGTGATGGACTGGTGATCCTCCCTGTGATGGACTGGTGATCAGCCCTGTGATGGACTGGTGATCCTCCCTGTGATGGACTGGTGATCCTTCCTCTGATGGACTGGTGATCCTCCCTGTGATGGACTGGTGATCCTCCCTCTGATGGACTGGTGATCCTCCCTGTGATGGACTGGTGATCCTTTCTGTGATGGACTGGTGATGAGCCCTGTGATGGACTGGTGATCAGCCCTGTGTTGGACTGGTGATCCTCCCTGTGATGGACTGGTGATCGTCCCTGTGATGGACTGGTTATAGCCCCTGTGATGGACTGGTTATCAGCCATGTGATGGACTGGTGATCCTCCAGGTGATGGATTGGTGATCCTCCCTCTGATGGACTGGTGATCCTCCCTTTGATGGACTGGTGATCCTCCCTTTGATGGGCTGGTTACCAGCGCTGTGATGGACTGGTGATCCTCCCTTTGATGGACTGGTGATCCTCCCTTTGATGGACTGGTTATAGCCCCTGTGATGGACTGGTTATCAGCCATGTGATGGACTGGTGATCCTCCCTGTGATGGATTGGTGATCCTCCCTGTGATGGACTGTTGATCCTCCCTGTGATGGACTGGTGATCCTCCCTCTGATGGACTGGTGATCCTCCCTGTGATGGACTGGTGATCCTTTCTGTGATGGACTGGTGATGAGCCCTGTGATGGACTGGTGATCAGCCCTGTGTTGGACTGGTGATCAGACCTGTGATGGACTGGTGATGAGCCCTGTGATGGACTGGTGATCAGCCCTATGTTGAACTGGTGATCAGCCCTGTGATGGACTGGTGATCCTACCTCTAATGGACTGGTGATCAGCCCTGTGATGGACTGGTGATCCTACCTGTGCTGGATTAGTGATCCTCCCTGTAATGGACTGGTGATCCTCCCTGTGATGGACTGGTGATCCTCCCTTTGATGGACTGGTGATGAGCCCTGTGATGGACTGGTGATCAGCCCTGTGTTGGACTGGTGATCCTCCCTGTGTTGGACTGGTGATCAGCCCTATGTTGGACCGGTGATCAGCCCTGTGATGGACTGGTGATCCTACCTGTGCTGGATTAGTGATCCTCCCTGTGATGGACTGGTGATCCTCCCTGTGATGGACTGGTGATCAGCCCTGTGATGGACTGGTGATCCTCCCTTTGATGGACTGGTGATCAGCCCTGTGATGGACTGGTGATCCTCCCGGTGATGGACTGGTGATCAGCCCTGTTTTAGACTGGTGATCCTCCCTGTGTTGGACTGGTGATCAGCCCTGTGTTGGACCGGTGATGAGCCCTGTGTTGGACTGGTGATCCTCCCTTTGATGGACTTGTGATCCTCCCTTTGATGGGCTGGTTATCAGCCCTGTGATGGACTGGTGATCCTCCCTTTGATGGACTGGTGATCCTCTCTTTGATGGACTGGTTACAGCCCCTTTGATGGACTGGTTATCAGCCATGTGATGGACTGGTGATCCTCCCTTTGATGGACTGGTTATCAGCCATGTGATGGACTGGTAATCCTCCATTTGATGGACTGGTGATCAGCCCTGTGATGGACTGGTGATCAGCCCTGTGATGGACTGGTGATCCTCCCTGTGATGGACTGGTGATCCTCCCTCTGATGGACTGGTGATCAGCCCTATGATGGACTGGTGATCCTCTCTGTGATGGACTGGTGATCCTCCCTTTGATGGACTGGTGATGAGCCCTGTGATGGACTGGTGATCAGCCCTGTGTTGGACTGGTGATCCTCCCTGTGTTGGACTGGTGATCAGCCCTGTGTTGGACCGGTGATGAGCCCTGTGTTGGACTGGTGATCCTCCCTTTGATGGACTGGTGATCCTCCCTTTGATGGGCTGGTTACCAGCCCTGTGATGGACTGGTGATCCTCCCTTTGATGGACTGGTGATCCTCCCTTTGATGGACTGGTTATAGCCCCTGTGATGGACTGGTTATCAGCCATGTGATGGACTGGTGATCCTCCCTTTGATGGACTGGTGATCCTTCCTGTATTGGACTGGTGATCTTCCCTGTGATGGACTGGTGATCCTTTCTGTGATGGACTGGTGATGAGCACTGTGATGGACTGGTGATCAGCCCTGTGTTGGACTGGTGATCCTCCCTGTGCTGGATTGGTGATCCTCCCTGTGATGGACTGGTGATCCTCCCTGTGATGGACTGGTGATCAGCCCTGTGATGGACTGGTGATCCTCCCTGTGTTGGACTGGTGATCCTTCCTCTGATGGACTGGTGATCCTCCCTGTGATGGACTGGTGATCAGCCCTGTGATGGACTGTTGATCCTCCCGGTGATGGACTGGTGATCAGCCCTGTGTTAGACTGGTGATCCTCCCTGTGTTGGACTGGTGATCAGCACTGTGTTGGACCGGTGATGAGCCCTGTGTTGCACTGGTGATCCTCCCTTTGATGGGCTGGTTATCAGCCCTGTGATGGACTGGTGATCCTCCCTTTGATGGACTGGTGATCCTCCCTTTGATGGACTGGTTATAGCCCCTTTGATGGACTGGTTATCAGCCATGTGATGGACTGGTGATCCTCCCTTTGATGGACTGGTGATCAGCCCTGTGATGGACTGGTGATCCTCCTTGTTATGGACTGGTGATCCTCCCTCTGATGGACTGGTGATCAGCCCTGTGATGGACTGGTGATCCTCCCTGTGCTGGATTCGTGATCCTCCCTGTGATGGACTGGTGATCCTCCCTGTGATGGACTGGTGATCAGCACTGTGATGGACTGGTGATCCTCCCTGTGATGGACTGGTGATCCTCCCTCTGATGGACTGGTGATCAGCCCTATGATGGACTGGTGATCCTCTCTGTGATGGACTGGTGATCCTCCCTTTGATGGACTGGTGATCATCCCTTTGATGGACTGGTTATAACCCCTTCGATGGACTGGTTATCAGCCATGTGATGGATTGGTGATCCTCCCTTTTATGGACTGGTTTTCAGCCCTGTGATGGACTGGTGATCCTCCTTTTGATGGACTGGGTATCCTCCCTCTGATGGACTGGTGATCAGCCCTGTGATGGACTGGTGATCCTCCCTTTGATGGACTGGTGATCAGCCCTGTGATGGACTAGTGATCCTCCCTGTGATGGACTGGTGATCAGCCCTGTGATGGACTGGTGATCCTTCCTGTATTGGACTGGTGATCCTCCCTGTGATGGACTGGTGATCCTCCCTGTGTTGGACTGGTGATCAGACCTGTGATGGACTGGTGATCCTTTCTGTGATGGACTGGTGATGAGCACTGTGATGGACTGGTGATCAGCCCTGTGTTGGACTGGTGATCCTCCCTGTGCTGGATTGGTGATCCTCCCTGTGATGGACTGGTGATCCTCCCTGTGATGGACTGGTGATCAGCCCTGTGATGGACTGGTGATCCTCCCTGTGATGGACTGGTGATCCTTCCTCTGATGGACTGGTGATCCTCCCTGTGATGGACAGGTGATCAGCCCTGTGATGGACTGTTGATCCTCCCGGTGAAGGACTGGTGATCAGCCCTGTGTTAGACTGGTGATCCTCCCTGTGTTGGACTGGTGATCAGCACTGTGTTGGACCGGTGATGAGCCCTGTGTTGCACTGGTGATCCTCCCTTTGATGGGCTGGTTATCAGCCCTGTGATGGACTGGTGATCCTCCCTGTGCTAGATTGGTGATCCTCCCTGTGATGGACTAGTGATCCTCCCTGTGATGGACTGGTGATCAGCCCTGTGATGGACTGGTGATCCTCCCTGTATTGGACTGGTGATCCTCCCTGTGATGGACTGGTGATCCTCCCTGTGTTGGACTGGTGATCAGACCTGTGATGGACTGGTGATGAGCCCTGTGATGGACTGGTGATCAGCCCTATGTTGGACTGGTGATCAGACCTGTGATGGACTGGTGATGAGCCCTGTCATGGACTGGTGATCCTCCCTGTGATGGATTGGTGATCCTCCCTCTGATGGACTGGTGATCAGCCCTGTGATGGACTGGTGATCCTCCCTGTGATGGATTGGTGATCCTCCCTGTGATGGACTGTTGATCCTCCCTGTGATGGACTGGTGATCCTCCCTCTGATGGACTGGTGATCCTCCCTGTGATGGACTGGTGATCCTTTCTGTGATGGACTGGTGATGAGCCCTGTGATGGACTGGTGATCAGCCCTGTGTTGGACTGGTGATCCTCCCTGTGATGGACTGGTGATCGTCCCTGTGATGGACTGGTTATAGCCCCTGTGATGGACTGGTTATCAGCCATGTGATGGACTGGTGATCCTCCCTGTGATGGATTGGTGATCCTCCCTCTGATGGACTGGTGATCCTCCCTTTGATGGACTGGTGATCCTCCCTTTGATGGGCTGGTTACCAGCGCTGTGATGGACTGGTGATCCTCCCTTTGATGGACTGGTGATCCTCCCTTTGATGGACTGGTTATAGCCCCTGTGATGGACTGGTTATCAGCCATGTGATGGACTGGTGATCCTCCCTGTGATGGATTGGTGATCCTCCCTGTGATGGACTGTTGATCCTCCCTGTGATGGACTGGTGATCCTCCCTCTGATGGACTGGTGATCCTCCCTGTGATGGACTGGTGATCCTTTCTGTGATGGACTGGTGATGAGCCCTGTGATGGACTGGTGATCAGCCCTGTGTTGGACTGGTGATCAGACCTGTGATGGACTGGTGATGAGCCCTGTGATGGACTGGTGATCAGCCCTATGTTGAACTGGTGATCAGCCCTGTGATGGACTGGTGATCCTACCTCTAATGGACTGGTGATCAGCCCTGTGATGGACTGGTGATCCTACCTGTGCTGGATTAGTGATCCTCCCTGTAATGGACTGGTGATCCTCCCTGTGATGGACTGGTGATCCTCCCTTTGATGGACTGGTGATGAGCCCTGTGATGGACTGGTGATCAGCCCTGTGTTGGACTGGTGATCCTCCCTGTGTTGGACTGGTGATCAGCCCTATGTTGGACCGGTGATCAGCCCTGTGATGGACTGGTGATCCTACCTGTGCTGGATTAGTGATCCTCCCTGTGATGGACTGGTGATCCTCCCTGTGATGGACTGGTGATCAGCCCTGTGATGGACTGGTGATCCTCCCTTTGATGGACTGGTGATCAGCCCTGTGATGGACTGGTGATCCTCCCGGTGATGGACTGGTGATCAGCCCTGTTTTAGACTGGTGATCCTCCCTGTGTTGGACTGGTGATCAGCCCTGTGTTGGACCGGTGATGAGCCCTGTGTTGGACTGGTGATCCTCCCTTTGATGGACTTGTGATCCTCCCTTTGATGGGCTGGTTATCAGCCCTGTGATGGACTGGTGATCCTCCCTTTGATGGACTGGTGATCCTCTCTTTGATGGACTGGTTACAGCCCCTTTGATGGACTGGTTATCAGCCATGTGATGGACTGGTGATCCTCCCTTTGATGGACTGGTTATCAGCCATGTGATGGACTGGTAATCCTCCATTTGATGGACTGGTGATCAGCCCTGTGATGGACTGGTGATCAGCCCTGTGATGGACTGGTGATCCTCCCTGTGATGGACTGGTGATCCTCCCTCTGATGGACTGGTGATCAGCCCTATGATGGACTGGTGATCCTCTCTGTGATGGACTGGTGATCCTCCCTTTGATGGACTGGTGATGAGCCCTGTGATGGACTGGTGATCAGCCCTGTGTTGGACTGGTGATCCTCCCTGTGTTGGACTGGTGATCAGCCCTGTGTTGGACCGGTGATGAGCCCTGTGTTGGACTGGTGATCCTCCCTTTGATGGACTGGTGATCCTCCCTTTGATGGGCTGGTTACCAGCCCTGTGATGGACTGGTGATCCTCCCTTTGATGGACTGGTGATCCTCCCTTTGATGGACTGGTTATAGCCCCTGTGATGGACTGGTTATCAGCCATGTGATGGACTGGTGATCCTCCCTTTGATGGACTGGTGATCCTTCCTGTATTGGACTGGTGATCAGACCTGTGTTGGACTGGTGATCAGACCTGTGATGGACTGGTGATGAGCCCTGTGATGGACTGGTGATCAGCCCTATGTTGAACTGGTGATCAGACCTGTGATGGACTGGTGATGAGCCCTGTCATGGACTGGTTATCCTCCTTGTGATGGACTGGTGATCCTCCCTCTAATGGACTGGTGATCAGCCCTGTGATGGACTGGTGATCCTACCTGTGCTGGATTAGTGATCCTCCCTGTAATGGACTGGTGATCCTCCCTGTGATGGACTGGTGATCCTCCCTTTGATGGACTGGTGATGAGCCCTGTGATGGACTGGTGATCAGCCCTGTGTTGGACTGGTGATCCTCCCTGTGTTGGACTGGTGATCAGCCCTATGTTGGACCGGTGATGAGCCCTGTGTTGGACTGGTGATCCTCCCTTTGATGGACTGGTGATCCTCCCTTTGATGGGCTGGTTACCAGCCCTGTGATGGACTGGTGATCCTCCCTTTGATGGACTGGTGATCCTCCCTTTGATGGACTGGTTATAGCCCCTGTGATGGACTGGTTATCAGCCATGTGATGGACTGGTGATCCTCCCTTTGATGGACTGGTGATCCTTCCTGTATTGGACTGGTGATCAGACCTGTGTTGGACTGGTGATCAGACCTGTGATGGACTGGTGATGAGCCCTGTGATGGACTGGTGATCAGCCCTATGTTGAACTGGTGATCAGCCCTGTGATGGACTGGTGATCCTACCTCTAATGGACTGGTGATCAGCCCTGTGATGGACTGGTGATCCTACCTGTGCTGGATTAGTGATCCTCCCTGTAATGGACTGGTGATCCTCCCTGTGATGGACTGGTGATCCTCCCTTTGATGGACTGGTGATGGGCCCTGTGATGGACTGGTGATCAGCCCTGTGTTGGACTGGTGATCCTCCCTGTGTTGGACTGGTGATCAGCCCTATGTTGGACCGGTGATGAGCCCTGTGTTGGACTGGTGATCCTCCCTTTGATGGACTGGTGATCCTCCCTTTGATGGGCTGGTTACCAGCCCTGTGATGGACTGGTGATCCTCCTTTTGATGGACTGGTGATCCTCCCTTTGATGGACTGGTTATAGCCCCTGTGATGGACTGGTTATCAGCCATGTGATGGACTGGTGATCCTCCCTTTGATGGACTGGTGATCCTTCCTGTATTGGACTGGTGATCAGACCTGTGTTGGACTGGTGATCAGACCTGTGATGGACTGGTGATGAGCCCTGTGATGGACTGGTGATCAGCCCTATGTTGAACTGGTGATCAGCCCTGTGATGGACTGGTGATCCTACCTGTGCTGGATTAGTGATCCTCCCTGTGATGGACTGGTGATCCTCCCTGTGAAGGACTGGTGATCAGCCCTGTGATGGACTGGTGATCCTCCCTTTGATGGACTGGTGATCAGCCCTGTGATGGACTGGTGATCCTCCCGGTGATGGACTGGTGATCAGCCCTGTTTTAGACTGGTGATCCTCCCTGTGTTGGACTGGTGATCAGCCCTGTGTTGGACCGGTGATGAGCCCTGTGTTGGACTGGTGATCCTCCCTTTGATGGACTTGTGATCCTCCCTTTGATGGGCTGGTTATCAGCCCTGTGATGGACTGGTGATCCTCCCTTTGATGGACTGGTGATCCTCTCTTTGATGGACTGGTTACAGCCCCTTTGATGGACTGGTTATCAGCCATGTGATGGACTGGTGATCCTCCCTTTGATGGACTGGTTATCAGCCATGTGATGGACTGGTAATCCTCCATTTGATGGACTGGTGATCAGCCCTGTGATGGACTGGTGATCAGCCCTGTGATGGACTGGTGATCCTCCCTTTGATGGACTGGTGATCCTCCCTTTGATGGACTGGTTATAGCCCCTGTGATGGACTGGTTATCAGCCATGTGATGGACTGGTGATCCTCCCTGTGATGGACTGGTGATCAGCCCTGTGATGGACTGGTGATCCTCCCTGTGATGGACTGGTGATCCTCCTTGTTATGGACTGGTGATCCTCCCTGTGATGGACTGGTGATCAGCCCTGTGATGGACTGGTGATCCTCCCTGTGCTGGATTGGTGATCCTCCCTGTGTTGGACTGGTGATCAGACCTGTGATGGACTGGTGATGAGCCCTGTGATGGACTGGTGATCAGCCCTATGTTGGACTGGTGATCAGACCTGTGATGGACTGGTGATGAGCCCTGTCATGGACTGGTGATCCTCCCTGTGATGGATTGGTGATCCTCCCTCTGATGGACTGGTGATCAGCCCTGTGATGGACTGGTGATCCTCCCTGTGATGGATTGGTGATCCTCCCTGTGATGGACTGGTGTTCCTCCCTGTGATGGACTGGTGATCAGCCCTGTTATGGACTGGTGATCAGACCTGTGATGGACTGGTGATCAGCCCATCGATGGACTGGTGATCCTCCCGGTGATGGACTGGTGACCCTCCCTTTGATGGACTGGTGATCCTCCCTTTGATGGACTGGTTATAGCCCCTGTGATGGACTGGTTATCAGCCATGTGATGGACTGGTGATCAGCCCTGTGTTGGACCGGTGATGAGCCCTTTGTTGGACTGGTGGTCCTCCCTTTGATGGACTGGTGATCCTCCCTTTGATGGGCTGGTTACCAGCGCTGTGATGGACTGGTGATCCTCCCTTTGATGGACTGGTGATCCTCCCTTTGATGGACTGGTTATAGCCCCTGTGATGGACTGGTTATCAGCCATGTGATGGACTGGTGATCCTCCCTGTGATGGATTGGTGATCCTCCCTGTGATGGACTGTTGATCCTCCCTGTGATGGACTGGTGATCCTCCCTCTGATGGACTGGTGATCCTCCCTGTGATGTACTGGTGATCCTTTCTGTGATGGACTGGTGATGAGCCCTGTGATGGACTGGTGATCAGCCCTGTGTTGGACTGGTGATCCTCCCTGTGATGGACTGGTGATCGTCCCTGTGATGGACTGGTTATAGCCCCTGTGATGGACTGGTTATCAGCCATGTGATGGACTGGTGATCCTCCCTGTGATGGATTGGTGATCCTCCCTGTGATGGACTGTTGATCCTCCCTGTGATGGACTGGTGATCCTCCCTCTGATGGACTGGTGATCCTCCCTGTGATGGACTGGTGATCCTTTCTGTGATGGACTGCTGATGAGCACTGTGATGGACTGGTGATCAGCCCTGTGTTGGACTGGTGATCCTCCCTGTGCTGGATTGGTGATCCTCCCTGTGATGGACTGGTGATCCTCCCTGTGATGGACTGGTGATCAGCCCTGTGATGGACTGGTGATCCTCCCTGTGATGGACTGGTAATCCTTCCTCTGATGGACTGGTGATCCTCCCTGTGATGGACTGGTGATCAGCCCTGTGATGGACTGTTGATCCTCCCGGTGATGGACTGGTGATCAGCCCTGTGTTAGACTGGTGATCCTCCCTGTGGTGGACTGGTGATCAGCACTGTGTTGGACCGGTGATGAGCCCTGTGTTGCACTGGTGATCCTCCCTTTGATGGGCTGGTTATCAGCCCTGTGATGGACTGGTGATCCTCCCTGTGCTAGATTGGTGATCCTCCCTGTGATGGACTAGTGATCCTCCCTGTGATGGACTGGTGATCAGCCCTGTGATGGACTGGTGATCCTTCCTGTATTGGACTGGTGATCCTCCCTGTGATGGACTGGTGATCCTCCCTGTGTTGGACTGGTGATCAGACCTGTGATGGACTGGTGATGAGCTCTGTGATGGACTGGTGATCAGCCCTATGTTGGACTGGTGATCAGACCTGTGATGGACTGGTGATGAGCCCTGTCATGGACTGGTGATCCTCCCTGTGATGGATTGGTGATCCTCCCTCTGATGGACTGGTGATCAGCCCTGTGATGGACTGGTGATCCTCCCTGTGATGGATTGGTGATCCTCCCTGTGATGGACTGGTGATCCTCCCTGTGATGGACTGGTGATCAGCCCTGTTATGGACTGGTGATCAGACCTGTGATGGACTGGTGATCAGCCCATCGATGGACTGGTGATCCTCCCGGTGATGGACTGGTGATCAGCCCTGTGTTAGACTCGTGATCCTCTCTGTGTTGGACTGGTGATCAGCCCTGTGTTGGACCGGTGATGAGCCCTGTGTTGGACTGGTGATCCTCCCTTTGATGGACTGGTGATCCTCCCTTTGATGGGCTGGTTATCAGCCCTGTGATGGACTGGTGATCCTCCCTTTGATGGACTGGTGATCCTCCCTTTGATGGACTGGTTATAGCCCCTTTGATGGACTGGTTATCAGCCATGTGATGGACTGGTGATCCTCCCTTTGATGGACTGGTGATCAGCCCTGTGATGGACTGGTGATCCTCCTTGTTATGGACTGGTGATCCTCCCTCTGATGGACTGGTGATCAGCCCTGTGATGGACTGTTGATCCTCCCTGTGATGGACTGGTGATCCTCCCTCTGATGGACTGGTGATCCTCCCTGTGATGGACTGGTGATCCTTTCTGTGATGGACTGGTGATGAGCCCTGTGATGGACTGGTGATCAGCCCTGTGTTGGACTGGTGATCCTCCCTGTGATGGACTGGTGATCGTCCCTGTGATGGACTGGTTATAGCCCCTGTGATGGACTGGTTATCAGCCATGTGATGGACTGGTGATCCTCCCTGTGATGGATTGGTGATCCTCCCTGTGATGGACTGTTGATCCTCCCTGTGATGGACTGGTGATCCTCCCTCTGATGGACTGGTGATCCTCCCTGTGATGGACTGGTGATCCTTTCTGTGATGGACTGCTGATGAGCACTGTGATGGACTGGTGATCAGCCCTGTGTTGGACTGGTGATCCTCCCTGTGCTGGATTGGTGATCTTCCCTGTGATGGACTGGTGATCCTCCCTGTGATGGACTGGTGATCAGCCCTGTGATGGACTGGTGATCCTCCCTGTGATGGACTGGTGATCCTTCCTCTGATGGACTGGTGATCCTCCCTGTGATGGACTGGTGATCAGCCCTGTGATGGACTGTTGATCCTCCCGGTGATGGACTGGTGATCAGCCCTGTGTTAGAAAGGTGATCCTCCCTGTGGTGGACTGGTGATCAGCACTGTGTTGGACCGGTGATGAGCCCTGTGTTGCACTGGTGATCCTCCCTTTGATGGGCTGGTTATCAGCCCTGTGATGGACTGGTGATCCTCCCTGTGCTAGATTGGTGATCCTCCCTGTGATGGACTAGTGATCCTCCCTGTGATGGACTGGTGATCAGCCCTGTGATGGACTGGTGATCCTTCCTGTATTGGACTGGTGATCCTCCCTGTGATGGACTGGTGATCCTCCCTGTGTTGGACTGGTGATCAGACCTGTGATGGACTGGTGATGAGCCCTGTGATGGACTGGTGATCAGCCCTATGTTGGACTGGTGATCAGACCTGTGATGGACTGGTGATGAGCCCTGTCATGGACTGGTGATCCTCCCTGTGATGGATTGGTGATCCTCCCTCTGATGGACTGGTGATCAGCCCTGTGATGGACTGGTGATCCTCCCTGTGATGGATTGGTGATCCTCCCTGTGATGGACTGGTGATCCTCCCTGTGATGGACTGGTGATCAGCCCTGTTATGGACTGGTGATCAGACCTGTGATGGACTGGTGATCAGCCCATCGATGGACTGGTGATCCTCCCGGTGATGGACTGGTGATCAGCCCTGTGTTAGACTGGTGATCCTCTCTGTGTTGGACTGGTGATCAGCCCTGTGTTGGACCGGTGATGAGCCCTGTGTTGGACTGGTGATCCTCCCTTTGATGGACTGGTGATCCTCCCTTTGATGGGCTGGTTATCAGCCCTGTGATGGACTGGTGATCCTCCCTTTGATGGACTGGTGATCCTCCCTTTGATGGACTGGTTATAGCCCCTTTGATGGACTGGTTATCAGCCATGTGATGGACTGGTGATCCTCCCTTTGATGGACTGGTGATCAGCCCTGTGATGGACTGGTGATCCTCCTTGTTATGGACTGGTGATCCTCCCTCTGATGGACTGGTGATCAGCCCTGTGATGGACTGGTGATCCTCCCTGTGCTGGATTCGTGATCCTCCCTGTGATGGACTGGTGATCCTCCCTGTGATGGACTGGTGATCCTCCCTGTGATGGACTGGTGATCAGCACTGTGATGGACTGGTGATCCTCCCTGTGATGGACTGGTGATCCTCCCTCTGATGGACTGGTGATCAGCCCTATGATGGACTGGTGATCCTCTCTGTGATGGACTGGTGATCCTCCCTTTGATGGACTGGTGATCATCCCTTTGATGGACTGGTTATAACCCCTTCGATGGACTGGTTATCAGCCATGTGATGGATTGGTGATCCTCCCTTTTATGGACTGGTTTTCAGCCCTGTGATGGACTGGTGATCCTCCTTTTGATGGACTGGGTATCCTCCCTCTGATGGACTGGTGATCAGCCCTGTGATGGACTGGTGATCCTCCCTTTGATGGACTGGTGATCAGCCCTGTGATGGACTAGTGATCCTCCCTGTGATGGACTGGTGATCAGCCCTGTGATGGACTGGTGATCCTCCCTGTGATGGACTGGTGATCCTTCCTCTGATGGACTGGTGATCCTCCCTGTGATGGACTGGTGATCAGCCCTGTGATGGACTGGTGATCAGCCCTGTGATGGACTGGTGATCCTCCCTGTATTGGACTGGTGATCCTCCCTGTGATGGACTGGTGATCCTCCCTGTGTTGGACTGGTGATCAGACCTGTGATGGACTGGTGATGAGCCCTGTGATGGACTGGTGATCAGCCCTATGTTGGACTGGTGATCAGACCTGTGATGGACTGGTGTTCCTCCCTGTGATGGACTGGTGATCAGCCCTGTTATGGACTGGTGATCAGACCTGTGATGGACTGGTGATCAGCCCATCGATGGACTGGTGATCCTCCCGGTGATGGACTGGTGATCAGCCCTGTGTTAGACTGTTGATCCTCTCTGTGTTGGACTGGTGATCAGCCCTGTGTTGGACCGGTGATGAGCCCTGTGTTGGACTGGTGATCCTCCCTTTGATGGGCTGGTTATCGGCCCTGTGATGGACTGGTGATCCTCCCTTTGATGGACTGGTGATCCTCTCTTTGATGGACTGGTTATAGCCCCTTTGATGGACTGGTTATCAGCCATGTGATGGACTGGTGATCCTCCCTTTGATGGACTGGTGATCAGCCCTGTGATGGACTGGTGATCCTCCTTGTTATGGACTGGTGATCCTCCCTCTGATGGACTGGTGATCAGCCCTGTGATGGACTGGTGATCCTCCCTGTGCTGGATTCGTGATCCTCCCTGTGATGGACTGGTGATCCTCCCTGTGATGGACTGGTGATCAGCACTGTGATGGACTGGTGATCCTCCCTGTGATGGACTGGTGATCCTCCCTCTGATGGACTGGTGATCAGCCCTATGATGGACTGGTGATCCTCTCTGTGATGGACTGGTGATCCTCCCTTTGATGGACTGGTGATCATCCCTTTGATGGACTGGTTATAACCCCTTCGATGGACTGGTTATCAGCCATGTGATGGATTGGTGATCCTCCCTTTTATGGACTGGTTTTCAGCCATGTGATGGACTGGTGATCAGACCTGTGATGGACTGGTTATCAGCCATGTGATGGACTGGTGATCCTCCCTTTGATGGACTGGTGATCCTTCCTGTATTGGACTGGTGATCAGACCTGTGTTGGACTGGTGATCAGACCTGTGATGGACTGGTGATGAGCCCTGTGATGGACTGGTGATCAGCCCTATGTTGAACTGGTGATCAGCCCTGTGATGGACTGGTGATCCTACCTGTGCTGGATTAGTGATCCTCCCTGTGATGGACTGGTGATCCTCCCTGTGATGGACTGGTGATCAGCCCTGTGATGGACTGGTGATCCTCCCTTTGATGGACTGGTGATCAGCCCTGTGATGGACTGGTGATCCTCCCGGTGATGGACTGGTGATCAGCCCTGTTTTAGACTGGTGATCCTCCCTGTGTTGGACTGGTGATCAGCCCTGTGTTGGACCGGTGATGAGCCCTGTGTTGGACTGGTGATCCTCCCTTTGATGGACTTGTGATCCTCCCTTTGATGGGCTGGTTATCAGCCCTGTGATGGACTGGTGATCCTCCCTTTGATGGACTGGTGATCCTCTCTTTGATGGACTGGTTACAGCCCCTTTGATGGACTGGTTATCAGCCATGTGATGGACTGGTGATCCTCCCTTTGATGGACTGGTTATCAGCCATGTGATGGACTGGTAATCCTCCATTTGATGGACTGGTGATCAGCCCTGTGATGGACTGGTGATCAGCCCTGTGATGGACTGGTGATCCTCCCTTTGATGGACTGGTGATCAGCCCTGTGATGGACTGGTGATCCTCCCGGTGATGGACTGGTGATCAGCCCTGTTTTAGACTGGTGATCCTCCCTGTGTTGGACTGGTGATCAGCCCTGTGTTGGACCGGTGATGAGCCCTGTGTTGGACTGGTGATCCTCCCTTTGATGGACTGGTGATCCTCCCTTTGATGGGCTGGTTACCAGCGCTGTGATGGACTGGTGATCCTCCCTTTGATGGACTGGTGATCCTCCCTTTGATGGACTGGTTATAGCCCCTGTGATGGACTGGTTATCAGCCATGTGATGGACTGGTGATCCTCCCTTTGATGGACTGGTTATAGCCCCTGTGATGGACTGGTTATCAGCCATGTGATGGACTGGTGATCCTCCCTGTGATGGATTGGTGATCCTCCCTGTGATGGACTGTTGATCCTCCCTGTGATGGACTGGTGATCCTCCCTCTGATGGACTGGTGATCCTCCCTGTGATGGACTGGTGATCCTTTCTGTGATGGACTGGTGATGAGCCCTGTGATGGACTGGTGATCAGCCCTGTGTTGGACTGGTGATCCTCCCTGTGATGGACTGGTGATCGTCCCTGTGATGGACTGGTTATAGCCCCTGTGATGGACTGGTAATCAGCCATGTGATGGACTGGTGATCCTCCCTGTGATGGATTGGTGATCCTCCCTGTGATGGACTGTTGATCCTCCCTGTGATGGACTGGTGATCCTCCCTCTGATGGACTGGTGATCTTCCCTGTGATGGACTGGTGATCCTTTCTGTGATGGACTGGTGATGAGCACTGTGATGGACTGGTGATCAGCCCTGTGTTGGACTGGTGATCCTCCCTGTGCTGGATTGGTGATCCTCCCTGTGATGGACTGGTGATCCTCCCTGTGATGGACTGGTGATCAGCCCTGTGATGGACTGGTGATCCTCCCTGTGTTGGACTGGTGATCCTTCCTCTGATGGACTGGTGATCCTCCCTGTGATGGACTGGTGATCAGCCCTGTGATGGACTGTTGATCCTCCCGGTGATGGACTGGTGATCAGCCCTGTGTTAGACTGGTGATCCTCCCTGTGTTGGACTGGTGATCAGCACTGTGTTGGACCGGTGATGAGCCCTGTGTTGCACTGGTGATCCTCCCTTTGATGGGCTGGTTATCAGCCCTGTGATGGACTGGTGATCCTCCCTTTGATGGACTGGTGATCCTCCCTTTGATGGACTGGTTATAGCCCCTTTGATGGACTGGTTATCAGCCATGTGATGGACTGGTGATCCTCCCTTTGATGGACTGGTGATCAGCCCTGTGATGGACTGGTGATCCTCCTTGTTATGGACTGGTGATCCTCCCTCTGATGGACTGGTGATCAGCCCTGTGATGGACTGGTGATCCTCCCTGTGCTGGATTCGTGATCCTCCCTGTGATGGACTGGTGATCCTCCCTGTGATGGACTGGTGATCAGCACTGTGATGGACTGGTGATCCTCCCTGTGATGGACTGGTGATCCTCCCTCTGATGGACTGGTGATCAGCCCTATGATGGACTGGTGATCCTCTCTGTGATGGACTGGTGATCCTCCCTTTGATGGACTGGTGATCATCCCTTTGATGGACTGGTTATAACCCCTTCGATGGACTGGTTATCAGCCATGTGATGGATTGGTGATCCTCCCTTTTATGGACTGGTTTTCAGCCCTGTGATGGACTGGTGATCCTCCTTTTGATGGACTGGGTATCCTCCCTCTGATGGACTGGTGATCAGCCCTGTGATGGACTGGTGATCCTCCCTTTGATGGACTGGTGATCAGCCCTGTGATGGACTAGTGATCCTCCCTGTGATGGACTGGTGATCAGCCCTGTGATGGACTGGTGATCCTTCCTGTATTGGACTGGTGATCCTCCCTGTGATGGACTGGTGATCCTCCCTGTGTTGGACTGGTGATCAGACCTGTGATGGACTGGTGATCCTTTCTGTGATGGACTGGTGATGAGCACTGTGATGGACTGGTGATCAGCCCTGTGTTGGACTGGTGATCCTCCCTGTGCTGGATTGGTGATCCTCCCTGTGATGGACTGGTGATCCTCCCTGTGATGGACTGGTGATCAGCCCTGTGATGGACTGGTGATCCTCCCTGTGATGGACTGGTGATCCTTCCTCTGATGGACTGGTGATCCTCCCTGTGATGGACTGGTGATCAGCCCTGTGATGGACTGTTGATCCTCCCGGTGATGGACTGGTGATCAGCCCTGTGTTAGACTGGTGATCCTCCCTGTGTTGGACTGGTGATCAGCACTGTGTTGGACCGGTGATGAGCCCTGTGTTGCACTGGTGATCCTCCCTTTGATGGGCTGGTTATCAGCCCTGTGATGGACTGGTGATCCTCCCTGTGCTAGATTGGTGATCCTCCCTGTGATGGACTAGTGATCCTCCCTGTGATGGACTGGTGATCAGCCCTGTGATGGACTGGTGATCCTCCCTGTATTGGACTGGTGATCCTCCCTGTGATGGACTGGTGATCCTCCCTGTGTTGGACTGGTGATCAGACCTGTGATGGACTGGTGATGAGCCCTGTGATGGACTGGTGATCAGCCCTATGTTGGACTGGTGATCAGACCTGTGATGGACTGGTGATGAGCCCTGTCATGGACTGGTGATCCTCCCTGTGATGGATTGGTGATCCTCCCTCTGATGGACTGGTGATCAGCCCTGTGATGGACTGGTGATCCTCCCTGTGATGGATTGGTGATCCTCCCTGTGATGGACTGTTGATCCTCCCTGTGATGGACTGGTGATCCTCCCTCTGATGGACTGGTGATCCTCCCTGTGATGGACTGGTGATCCTTTCTGTGATGGACTGGTGATGAGCCCTGTGATGGACTGGTGATCAGCCCTGTGTTGGACTGGTGATCCTCCCTGTGATGGACTGGTGATCGTCCCTGTGATGGACTGGTTATAGCCCCTGTGATGGACTGGTTATCAGCCATGTGATGGACTGGTGATCCTCCAGGTGATGGATTGGTGATCCTCCCTCTGATGGACTGGTGATCCTCCCTTTGATGGACTGGTGATCCTCCCTTTGATGGGCTGGTTACCAGCGCTGTGATGGACTGGTGATCCTCCCTTTGATGGACTGGTGATCCTCCCTTTGATGGACTGGTTATAGCCCCTGTGATGGACTGGTTATCAGCCATGTGATGGACTGGTGATCCTCCCTGTGATGGATTGGTGATCCTCCCTGTGATGGACTGTTGATCCTCCCTGTGATGGACTGGTGATCCTCCCTCTGATGGACTGGTGATCCTCCCTGTGATGGACTGGTGATCCTTTCTGTGATGGACTGGTGATGAGCCCTGTGATGGACTGGTGATCAGCCCTGTGTTGGACTGGTGATCAGCCCTGTGTTGGACTGGTGATCCTCCCTGTGCTGGATTGGTGATCTTCCCTGTGATGGACTGGTGATCCTCCCTGTGATGGACTGGTGATCAGCCCTGTGATGGACTGGTGATCCTCCCTGTGATGGACTGGTGATCCTTCCTCTGATGGACTGGTGATCCTCCCTGTGATGGACTGGTGATCAGCCCTGTGATGGACTGTTGATCCTCCCGGTGATGGACTGGTGATCAGCCCTGTGTTAGAAAGGTGATCCTCCCTGTGGTGGACTGGTGATCAGCACTGTGTTGGACCGGTGATGAGCCCTGTGTTGCACTGGTGATCCTCCCTTTGATGGGCTGGTTATCAGCCCTGTGATGGACTGGTGATCCTCCCTGTGCTAGATTGGTGATCCTCCCTGTGATGGACTAGTGATCCTCCCTGTGATGGACTGGTGATCAGCCCTGTGATGGACTGGTGATCCTTCCTGTATTGGACTGGTGATCCTCCCTGTGATGGACTGGTGATCCTCCCTGTGTTGGACTGGTGATCAGACCTGTGATGGACTGGTGATGAGCCCTGTGATGGACTGGTGATCAGCCCTATGTTGGACTGGTGATCAGACCTGTGATGGACTGGTGATGAGCCCTGTCATGGACTGGTGATCCTCCCTGTGATGGATTGGTGATCCTCCCTCTGATGGACTGGTGATCAGCCCTGTGATGGACTGGTGATCCTCCCTGTGATGGATTGGTGATCCTCCCTGTGATGGACTGGTGATCCTCCATGTGATGGACTGGTGATCAGCCCTGTTATGGACTGGTGATCAGACCTGTGATGGACTGGTGATCAGCCCATCGATGGACTGGTGATCCTCCCGGTGATGGACTGGTGATCAGCCCTGTGTTAGACTGGTGATCCTCTCTGTGTTGGACTGGTGATCAGCCCTGTGTTGGACCGGTGATGAGCCCTGTGTTGGACTGGTGATCCTCCCTTTGATGGACTGGTGATCCTCCCTTTGATGGGCTGGTTATCAGCCCTGTGATGGACTGGTGATCCTCCCTTTGATGGACTGGTGATCCTCCCTTTGATGGACTGGTTATAGCCCCTTTGATGGACTGGTTATCAGCCATGTGATGGACTGGTGATCCTCCCTTTGATGGACTGGTGATCAGCCCTGTGATGGACTGGTGATCCTCCTTGTTATGGACTGGTGATCCTCCCTGTGATGGACTGGTGATCCTCCCTGTGTTGGACTGGTGATCAGACCTGTGATGGACTGGTGATGAGCCCTGTGATGGACTGGTGATCAGCCCTATGTTGGACTGGTGATCAGACCTGTGATGGACTGGTGATGAGCCCTGTCATGGACTGGTGATCCTCCCTGTGATGGATTGGTGATCCTCCCTCTGATGGACTGGTGATCAGCCCTGTGATGGACTGGTGATCCTCCCTGTGATGGATTGGTGATCCTCCCTGTGATGGACTGGTGATCCTCCCTGTGATGGACTGGTGATCAGCCCTGTTATGGACTGGTGATCAGACCTGTGATGGACTGGTGATCAGCCCATCGATGGACTGGTGATCCTCCCGGTGATGGACTGGTGATCAGCCCTGTGTTAGACTGGTGATCCTCTCTGTGTTGGACTGGTGATCAGCCCTGTGTTGGACCGGTGATGAGCCCTGTGTTGGACTGGTGATCCTCCCTTTGATGGACTGGTGATCCTCCCTTTGATGGGCTGGTTATCAGCCCTGTGATGGACTGGTGATCCTCCCTTTGATGGACTGGTGATCCTCCCTTTGATGGACTGGTTATAGCCCCTTTGATGGACTGGTTATCAGCCATGTGATGGACTGGTGATCCTCCCTTTGATGGACTGGTGATCAGCCCTGTGATGGACTGGTGATCCTCCTTGTTATGGACTGGTGATCCTCCCTCTGATGGACTGGTGATCAGCCCTGTGATGGACTGGTGATCCTCCCTGTGCTGGATTCGTGATCCTCCCTGTGATGGACTGGTGATCCTCCCTGTGATGGACTGGTGATCCTCCCTGTGATGGACTGGTGATCAGCACTGTGATGGACTGGTGATCCTCCCTGTGATGGACTGGTGATCCTCCCTCTGATGGACTGGTGATCAGCCCTATGATGGACTGGTGATCCTCTCTGTGATGGACTGGTGATCCTCCCTTTGATGGACTGGTGATCATCCCTTTGATGGACTGGTTATAACCCCTTCGATGGACTGGTTATCAGCCATGTGATGGATTGGTGATCCTCCCTTTTATGGACTGGTTTTCAGCCCTGTGATGGACTGGTGATCCTCCTTTTGATGGACTGGGTATCCTCCCTCTGATGGACTGGTGATCAGCCCTGTGATGGACTGGTGATCCTCCCTTTGATGGACTGGTGATCAGCCCTGTGATGGACTAGTGATCCTCCCTGTGATGGACTGGTGATCAGCCCTGTGATGGACTGGTGATCCTTCCTGTATTGGACTGGTGATCCTCCCTGTGATGGACTGGTGATCCTCCCTGTGTTGGACTGGGGATCAGACCTGTGATGGACTGGTGATCCTTTCTGTGATGGACTGGTGATGAGCACTGTGATGGACTGGTGATCAGCCCTGTGTTGGACTGGTGATCCTCCCTGTGCTGGATTGGTGATCCTCCCTGTGATGGACTGGTGATCCTCCCTGTGATGGACTGGTGATCAGCCCTGTGATGGACTGGTGATCCTCCCTGTGATGGACTGGTGATCCTTCCTCTGATGGACTGGTGATCCTCCCTGTGATGGACTGGTGATCAGCCCTGTGATGGACTGTTGATCCTCCCGGTGATGGACTGGTGATCAGCCCTGTGTTAGACTGGTGATCCTCCCTGTGTTGGACTGGTGATAAGCACTGTGTTGGACCGGTGATGAGCCCTGTGTTGCACTGGTGATCCTCCCTTTGATGGGCTGGTTATCAGCCCTGTGATGGACTGGTGATCCTCCCTGTGCTAGATTGGTGATCCTCCCTGTGATGGACTAGTGATCCTCCCTGTGATGGACTGGTGATCAGCCCTGTGATGGACTGGTGATCCTCCCTGTATTGGACTGGTGATCCTCCCTGTGATGGACTGGTGATCCTCCCTGTGTTGGACTGGTGATCAGACCTGTGATGGACTGGTGATGAGCCCTGTGATGGACTGGTGATCAGCCCTATGTTGGACTGGTGATCAGACCTGTGATGGACTGGTGATGAGCCCTGTCATGGACTGGTGATCCTCCCTGTGATGGATTGGTGATCCTCCCTCTGATGGACTGGTGATCAGCCCTGTGATGGACTGGTGATCCTCCCTGTGAGGGATTGGTGATCCTCCCTGTGATGGACTGGTGTTCCTCCCTGTGATGGACTGGTGATCAGCCCTGTTATGGACTGGTGATCAGACCTGTGATGGACTGGTGATCAGCCCATCGATGGACTGGTGATCCTCCCGGTGATGGACTGGTGATCAGCCCTGTGTTAGACTGTTGATCCTCTCTGTGTTGGACTGGTGATCAGCCCTGTGTTGGACCGGTGATGAGCCCTGTGTTGGACTGGTGATCCTCCCTTTGATGGGCTGGTTATCGGCCCTGTGATGGACTGGTGATCCTCCCTTTGATGGACTGGTGATCCTCTCTTTGATGGACTGGTTATCAGCCCTGTGATGGACTGGTGATCCTCCCTGTGATGGACTGGTGATCCTTCCTCTGATGGACTGGTGATCCTCCCTGTGATGGACTGGTGATCAGCCCTGTGATGGACTGTTGATCCTCCCGGTGATGGACTGGTGATCAGCCCTGTGTTAGAAAGGTGATCCTCCCTGTGGTGGACTGGTGATCAGCACTGTGTTGGACCGGTGATGAGCCCTGTGTTGCACTGGTGATCCTCCCTTTGATGGGCTGGTTATCAGCCCTGTGATGGACTGGTGATCCTCCCTGTGCTAGATTGGTGATCCTCCCTGTGATGGACTAGTGATCCTCCCTGTGATGGACTGGTGATCAGCCCTGTGATGGACTGGTGATCCTTCCTGTATTGGACTGGTGATCCTCCCTGTGATGGACTGGTGATCCTCCCTGTGTTGGACTGGTGATCAGACCTGTGATGGACTGGTGATGAGCCCTGTGATGGACTGGTGATCAGCCCTATGTTGGACTGGTGATCAGACCTGTGATGGACTGGTGATGAGCCCTGTCATGGACTGGTGATCCTCCCTGTGATGGATTGGTGATCCTCCCTCTGATGGACTGGTGATCAGCCCTGTGATGGACTGGTGATCCTCCCTGTGATGGATTGGTGATCCTCCCTGTGATGGACTGGTGATCCTCCCTGTGATGGACTGGTGATCAGCCCTGTTATGGACTGGTGATCAGACCTGTGATGGACTGGTGATCAGCCCATCGATGGACTGGTGATCCTCCCGGTGATGGACTGGTGATCAGCCCTGTGTTAGACTGGTGATCCTCTCTGTGTTGGACTGGTGATCAGCCCTGTGTTGGACCGGTGATGAGCCCTGTGTTGGACTGGTGATCCTCCCTTTGATGGACTGGTGATCCTCCCTTTGATGGGCTGGTTATCAGCCCTGTGATGGACTGGTGATCCTCCCTTTGATGGACTGGTGATCCTCCCTTTGATGGACTGGTTATAGCCCCTTTGATGGACTGGTTATCAGCCATGTGATGGACTGGTGATCCTCCCTTTGATGGACTGGTGATCAGCCCTGTGATGGACTGGTGATCCTCCTTGTTATGGACTGGTGATCCTCCCTGTGATGGACTGGTGATCCTCCCTGTGTTGGACTGGTGATCAGACCTGTGATGGACTGGTGATGAGCCCTGTGATGGACTGGTGATCAGCCCTATGTTGGACTGGTGATCAGACCTGTGATGGACTGGTGATGAGCCCTGTCATGGACTGGTGATCCTCCCTGTGATGGATTGGTGATCCTCCCTCTGATGGACTGGTGATCAGCCCTGTGATGGACTGGTGATCCTCCCTGTGATGGATTGGTGATCCTCCCTGTGATGGACTGGTGATCCTCCCTGTGATGGACTGGTGATCAGCCCTGTTATGGACTGGTGATCAGACCTGTGATGGACTGGTGATCAGCCCATCGATGGACTGGTGATCCTCCCGGTGATGGACTGGTGATCAGCCCTGTGTTAGACTGGTGATCCTCTCTGTGTTGGACTGGTGATCAGCCCTGTGTTGGACCGGTGATGAGCCCTGTGTTGGACTGGTGATCCTCCCTTTGATGGACTGGTGATCCTCCCTTTGATGGGCTGGTTATCAGCCCTGTGATGGACTGGTGATCCTCCCTTTGATGGACTGGTGATCCTCCCTTTGATGGACTGGTTATAGCCCCTTTGATGGACTGGTTATCAGCCATGTGATGGACTGGTGATCCTCCCTTTGATGGACTGGTGATCAGCCCTGTGATGGACTGGTGATCCTCCTTGTTATGGACTGGTGATCCTCCCTCTGATGGACTGGTGATCAGCCCTGTGATGGACTGGTGATCCTCCCTGTGCTGGATTCGTGATCCTCCCTGTGATGGACTGGTGATCCTCCCTGTGATGGACTGGTGATCCTCCCTGTGATGGACTGGTGATCAGCACTGTGATGGACTGGTGATCCTCCCTGTGATGGACTGGTGATCCTCCCTCTGATGGACTGGTGATCAGCCCTATGATGGACTGGTGATCCTCTCTGTGATGGACTGGTGATCCTCCCTTTGATGGACTGGTGATCATCCCTTTGATGGACTGGTTATAACCCCTTCGATGGACTGGTTATCAGCCATGTGATGGATTGGTGATCCTCCCTTTTATGGACTGGTTTTCAGCCCTGTGATGGACTGGTGATCCTCCTTTTGATGGACTGGGTATCCTCCCTCTGATGGACTGGTGATCAGCCCTGTGATGGACTGGTGATCCTCCCTTTGATGGACTGGTGATCAGCCCTGTGATGGACTAGTGATCCTCCCTGTGATGGACTGGTGATCAGCCCTGTGATGGACTGGTGATCCTTCCTGTATTGGACTGGTGATCCTCCCTGTGATGGACTGGTGATCCTCCCTGTGTTGGACTGGGGATCAGACCTGTGATGGACTGGTGATCCTTTCTGTGATGGACTGGTGATGAGCACTGTGATGGACTGGTGATCAGCCCTGTGTTGGACTGGTGATCCTCCCTGTGCTGGATTGGTGATCCTCCCTGTGATGGACTGGTGATCCTCCCTGTGATGGACTGGTGATCAGCCCTGTGATGGACTGGTGATCCTCCCTGTGATGGACTGGTGATCCTTCCTCTGATGGACTGGTGATCCTCCCTGTGATGGACTGGTGATCAGCCCTGTGATGGACTGTTGATCCTCCCGGTGATGGACTGGTGATCAGCCCTGTGTTAGACTGGTGATCCTCCCTGTGTTGGACTGGTGATAAGCACTGTGTTGGACCGGTGATGAGCCCTGTGTTGCACTGGTGATCCTCCCTTTGATGGGCTGGTTATCAGCCCTGTGATGGACTGGTGATCCTCCCTGTGCTAGATTGGTGATCCTCCCTGTGATGGACTAGTGATCCTCCCTGTGATGGACTGGTGATCAGCCCTGTGATGGACTGGTGATCCTCCCTGTATTGGACTGGTGATCCTCCCTGTGATGGACTGGTGATCCTCCCTGTGTTGGACTGGTGATCAGACCTGTGATGGACTGGTGATGAGCCCTGTGATGGACTGGTGATCAGCCCTATGTTGGACTGGTGATCAGACCTGTGATGGACTGGTGATGAGCCCTGTCATGGACTGGTGATCCTCCCTGTGATGGATTGGTGATCCTCCCTCTGATGGACTGGTGATCAGCCCTGTGATGGACTGGTGATCCTCCCTGTGAGGGATTGGTGATCCTCCCTGTGATGGACTGGTGTTCCTCCCTGTGATGGACTGGTGATCAGCCCTGTTATGGACTGGTGATCAGACCTGTGATGGACTGGTGATCAGCCCATCGATGGACTGGTGATCCTCCCGGTGATGGACTGGTGATCAGCCCTGTGTTAGACTGTTGATCCTCTCTGTGTTGGACTGGTGATCAGCCCTGTGTTGGACCGGTGATGAGCCCTGTGTTGGACTGGTGATCCTCCCTTTGATGGGCTGGTTATCGGCCCTGTGATGGACTGGTGATCCTCCCTTTGATGGACTGGTGATCCTCTCTTTGATGGACTGGTTATAGCCCCTTTGATGGACTGGTTATCAGCCATGTGATGGACTGGTGATCCTCCCTTTGATGGACTGGTGATCAGCCCTGTGATGGACTGGTGATCCTCCTTGTTATGGACTGGTGATCCTCCCTCTGATGGACTGGTGATCAGCCCTGTGATGGACTGGTGATCCTCCCTGTGCTGGATTCGTGATCCTCCCTGTGATGGACTGGTGATCCTCCCTGTGATGGACTGGTGATCAGCACTGTGATGGACTGGTGATCCTCCCTGTGATGGACTGGTGATCCTCCCTCTGATGGACTGGTGATCAGCCCTATGATGGACTGGTGATCCTCTCTGTGATGGACTGGTGATCCTCCCTTTGATGGACTGGTGATCATCCCTTTGATGGACTGGTTATAACCCCTTCGATGGACTGGTTATCAGCCATGTGATGGATTGGTGATCCTCCCTTTTATGGACTGGTTTTCAGCCATGTGATGGACTGGTGATCAGACCTGTGATGGACTGGTGATCAGCCCATCGATGGACTGGTGATCCTCCCGGTGATGGACTGGTGACCCTCCCTTTGATGGACTGGTGATCCTCCCTTTGATGGACTGGTTATAGCCCCTGTGATGGACTGGTTATCAGCCATGTGATGGACTGGTGATCAGCCCTGTGTTGGACCGGTGATGAGCCCTTTGTTGGACTGGTGGTCCTCCCTTTGATGGACTGGTGATCCTCCCTTTGATGGGCTGGTTACCAGCGCTGTGATGGACTGGTGATCCTCCCTTTGATGGACTGGTGATCCTCCCTTTGATGGACTGGTTATAGCCCCTGTGATGGACTGGTTATCAGCCATGTGATGGACTGGTGATCCTCCCTGTGATGGATTGGTGATCCTCCCTGTGATGGACTGTTGATCCTCCCTGTGATGGACTGGTGATCCTCCCTCTGATGGACTGGTGATCCTCCCTGTGATGTACTGGTTATCCTTTCTGTGATGGACTGGTGATGAGCCCTGTGATGGACTGGTGATCAGCCCTGTGTTGGACTGGTGATCCTCCCTGTGATGGACTGGTGATCGTCCCTGTGATGGACTGGTTATAGCCCCTGTGATGGACTGGTTATCAGCCATGTGATGGACTGGTGATCCTCCCTGTGATGGATTGGTGATCCTCCCTGTGATGGACTGTTGATCCTCCCTGTGATGGACTGGTGATCCTCCCTCTGATGGACTGGTGATCCTCCCTGTGATGGACTGGTGATCCTTTCTGTGATGGACTGCTGATGAGCACTGTGATGGACTGGTGATCAGCCATGTGATGGACTGGTAATCCTCCATTTGATGGACTGGTGATCAGCCCTGTGATGGACTGGTGATCAGCCCTGTGATGGACTGGTGATCCTCCCTGTGCTGGATTGGTGATCCTCCCTGTGATGGACTGGTGATCCTCCCTGTGATGGACTGGTGATCAGCCCTGTGTTAGACTGGTGATCCTCCCTGTGTTGGACTGGTGATCAGCCCTGTGTTGGACCGGTGATGAGCCCTGTGTTGGACTGGTGATCCTCCCTTTGATGGACTGGTGATCCTCCCTTTGATGGGCTGGTTACCAGCGCTGTGATGGACTGGTGATCCTCCCGGTGATGGACTGGTGATCAGCCCTGTGTTAGAAAGGTGATCCTCCCTGTGGTGGACTGGTGATCAGCACTGTGTTGGACCGGTGATGAGCCCTGTGTTGCACTGGTGATCCTCCCTTTGATGGGCTGGTTATCAGCCCTGTGATGGACTGGTGATCCTCCCTGTGCTAGATTGGTGATCCTCCCTGTGATGGACTAGTGATCCTCCCTGTGATGGACTGGTGATCAGCCCTGTGATGGACTGGTGATCCTTCCTGTATTGGACTGGTGATCCTCCCTGTGATGGACTGGTGATCCTCCCTGTGTTGGACTGGTGATCAGACCTGTGATGGACTGGTGATGAGCCCTGTGATGGACTGGTGATCAGCCCTATGTTGGACTGGTGATCAGACCTGTGATGGACTGGTGATGAGCCCTGTCATGGACTGGTGATCCTCCCTGTGATGGATTGGTGATCCTCCCTCTGATGGACTGGTGATCAGCCCTGTGATGGACTGGTGATCCTCCCTGTGATGGATTGGTGATCCTCCCTGTGATGGACTGGTGATCCTCCCTGTGATGGACTGGTGATCAGCCCTGTTATGGACTGGTGATCAGACCTGTGATGGACTGGTGATCAGCCCATCGATGGACTGGTGATCCTCCCGGTGATGGACTGGTGATCAGCCCTGTGTTAGACTGGTGATCCTCTCTGTGTTGGACTGGTGATCAGCCCTGTGTTGGACCGGTGATGAGCCCTGTGTTGGACTGGTGATCCTCCCTTTGATGGACTGGTGATCCTCCCTTTGATGGGCTGGTTATCAGCCCTGTGATGGACTGGTGATCCTCCCTTTGATGGACTGGTGATCCTCCCTTTGATGGACTGGTTATAGCCCCTTTGATGGACTGGTTATCAGCCATGTGATGGACTGGTGATCCTCCCTTTGATGGACTGGTGATCAGCCCTGTGATGGACTGGTGATCCTCCTTGTTATGGACTGGTGATCCTCCCTCTGATGGACTGGTGATCAGCCCTGTGATGGACTGGTGATCCTCCCTGTGCTGGATTCGTGATCCTCCCTGTGATGGACTGGTGATCCTCCCTGTGATGGACTGGTGATCCTCCCTGTGATGGACTGGTGATCAGCACTGTGATGGACTGGTGATCCTCCCTGTGATGGACTGGTGATCCTCCCTCTGATGGACTGGTGATCAGCCCTATGATGGACTGGTGATCCTCTCTGTGATGGACTGGTGATCCTCCCTTTGATGGACTGGTGATCATCCCTTTGATGGACTGGTTATAACCCCTTCGATGGACTGGTTATCAGCCATGTGATGGATTGGTGATCCTCCCTTTTATGGACTGGTTTTCAGCCCTGTGATGGACTGGTGATCCTCCTTTTGATGGACTGGGTATCCTCCCTCTGATGGACTGGTGATCAGCCCTGTGATGGACTGGTGATCCTCCCTTTGATGGACTGGTGATCAGCCCTGTGATGGACTAGTGATCCTCCCTGTGATGGACTGGTGATCAGCCCTGTGATGGACTGGTGATCCTTCCTGTATTGGACTGGTGATCCTCCCTGTGATGGACTGGTGATCCTCCCTGTGTTGGACTGGTGATCAGACCTGTGATGGACTGGTGATCCTTTCTGTGATGGACTGGTGATGAGCACTGTGATGGACTGGTGATCAGCCCTGTGTTGGACTGGTGATCCTCCCTGTGCTGGATTGGTGATCCTCCCTGTGATGGACTGGTGATCCTCCCTGTGATGGACTGGTGATCAGCCCTGTGATGGACTGGTGATCCTCCCTGTGATGGACTGGTGATCCTTCCTCTGATGGACTGGTGATCCTCCCTGTGATGGACTGGTGATCAGCCCTGTGTTAGACTGGTGATCCTCCCTGTGTTGGACTGGTGATAAGCACTGTGTTGGACCGGTGATGAGCCCTGTGTTGCACTGGTGATCCTCCCTTTGATGGGCTGGTTATCAGCCCTGTGATGGACTGGTGATCCTCCCTGTGCTAGATTGGTGATCCTCCCTGTGATGGACTAGTGATCCTCCCTGTGATGGACTGGTGATCAGCCCTGTGATGGACTGGTGATCCTCCCTGTATTGGACTGGTGATCCTCCCTGTGATGGACTGGTGATCCTCCCTGTGTTGGACTGGTGATCAGACCTGTGATGGACTGGTGATGAGCCCTGTGATGGACTGGTGATCAGCCCTATGTTGGACTGGTGATCAGACCTGTGATGGACTGGTGATGAGCCCTGTCATGGACTGGTGATCCTCCCTGTGATGGATTGGTGATCCTCCCTCTGATGGACTGGTGATCAGCCCTGTGATGGACTGGTGATCCTCCCTGTGATGGATTGGTGATCCTCCCTGTGATGAACTGGTGTTCCTCCCTGTGATGGACTGGTGATCAGCCCTGTTATGGACTGGTGATCAGACCTGTGATGGACTGGTGATCAGCCCATCGATGGACTGGTGATCCTCCCGGTGATGGACTGGTGATCAGCCCTGTGTTAGACTGTTGATCCTCTCTGTGTTGGACTGGTGATCAGCCCTGTGTTGGACCGGTGATGAGCCCTGTGTTGGACTGGTGATCCTCCCTTTGATGGGCTGGTTATCGGCCCTGTGATGGACTGGTGATCCTCCCTTTGATGGACTGGTGATCCTCTCTTTGATGGACTGGTTATAGCCCCTTTGATGGACTGGTTATCAGCCATGTGATGGACTGGTGATCCTCCCTTTGATGGACTGGTGATCAGCCCTGTGATGGACTGGTGATCCTCCTTGTTATGGACTGGTGATCCTCCCTCTGATGGACTGGTGATCAGCCCTGTGATGGACTGGTGATCCTCCCTGTGCTGGATTCGTGATCCTCCCTGTGATGGACTGGTGATCCTCCCTGTGATGGACTGGTGATCAGCACTGTGATGGACTGGTGATCCTCCCTGTGATGGACTGGTGATCCTCCCTCTGATGGACTGGTGATCAGCCCTATGATGGACTGGTGATCCTCTCTGTGATGGACTGGTGATCCTCCCTTTGATGGACTGGTGATCATCCCTTTGATGGACTGGTTATAACCCCTTCGATGGACTGGTTATCAGCCATGTGATGGATTGGTGATCCTCCCTTTTATGGACTGGTTTTCAGCCATGTGATGGACTGGTGATCAGACCTGTGATGGACTGGTTATCAGCCATGTGATGGACTGGTGATCCTCCCTTTGATGGACTGGTGATCCTTCCTGTATTGGACTGGTGATCAGACCTGTGTTGGACTGGTGATCAGACCTGTGATGGACTGGTGATGAGCCCTGTGATGGACTGGTGATCAGCCCTATGTTGAACTGGTGATCAGCCCTGTGATGGACTGGTGATCCTACCTGTGCTGGATTAGTGATCCTCCCTGTGATGGACTGGTGATCCTCCCTGTGATGGACTGGTGATCAGCCCTGTGATGGACTGGTGATCCTCCCTTTGATGGACTGGTGATCAGCCCTGTGATGGACTGGTGATCCTCCCGGTGATGGACTGGTGATCAGCCCTGTTTTAGACTGGTGATCCTCCCTGTGTTGGACTGGTGATCAGCCCTGTGTTGGACCGGTGATGAGCCCTGTGTTGGACTGGTGATCCTCCCTTTGATGGACTTGTGATCCTCCCTTTGATGGGCTGGTTATCAGCCCTGTGATGGACTGGTGATCCTCCCTTTGATGGACTGGTGATCCTCTCTTTGATGGACTGGTTACAGCCCCTTTGATGGACTGGTTATCAGCCATGTGATGGACTGGTGATCCTCCCTTTGATGGACTGGTTATCAGCCATGTGATGGACTGGTAATCCTCCATTTGATGGACTGGTGATCAGCCCTGTGATGGACTGGTGATCAGCCCTGTGATGGACTGGTGATCCTCCCTTTGATGGACTGGTGATCAGCCCTGTGATGGACTGGTGATCCTCCCGGTGATGGACTGGTGATCAGCCCTGTTTTAGACTGGTGATCCTCCCTGTGTTGGACTGGTGATCAGCCCTATGTTGGACCGGTGATGAGCCCTGTGTTGGACTGGTGATCCTCCCTTTGATGGACTGGTGATCCTCCCTTTGATGGGCTGGTTACCAGCCCTGTGATGGACTGGTGATCCTCCCTTTGATGGACTGGTGATCCTCCCTTTGATGGACTGGTTATAGCCCCTGTGATGGACTGGTTATCAGCCATGTGATGGACTGGTGATCCTCCCTTTGATGGACTGGTGATCCTTCCTGTATTGGACTGGTGATCAGACCTGTGTTGGACTGGTGATCAGACCTGTGATGGACTGGTGATGAGCCCTGTGATGGACTGGTGATCAGCCCTATGTTGAACTGGTGATCAGCCCTGTGATGGACTGGTGATCCTACCTGTGCTGGATTAGTGATCCTCCCTGTGATGGACTGGTGATCCTCCCTGTGATGGACTGGTGATCAGCCCTGTGATGGACTGGTGATCCTCCCGGTGATGGACTGGTGATCAGCCCTGTTTTAGACTGGTGATCCTCCCTGTGTTGGACTGGTGATCAGCCCTGTGTTGGACCGGTGATGAGCCCTGTGTTGGACTGGTGATCCTCCCTTTGATGGACTTGTGATCCTCCCTTTGATGGGCTGGTTATCAGCCCTGTGATGGACTGGTGATCCTCCCTTTGATGGACTGGTGATCCTCTCTTTGATGGACTGGTTACAGCCCCTTTGATGGACTGGTTATCAGCCATGTGATGGACTGGTGATCCTCCCTTTGATGGACTGGTTATCAGCCATGTGATGGACTGGTAATCCTCCCTGTGATGGACTGGTGATCCTTTCTGTGATGGACTGCTGATGAGCACTGTGATGGACTGGTGATCAGCCATGTGATGGACTGGTAATCCTCCATTTGATGGACTGGTGATCAGCCCTGTGATGGACTGGTGATCAGCCCTGTGATGGACTGGTGATCCTCCCTGTGCTGGATTGGTGATCCTCCCTGTGATGGACTGGTGATCCTCCCTGTGATGGACTGGTGATCAGCCCTGTGTTAGACTGGTGATCCTCCCTGTGTTGGACTGGTGATCAGCCCTGTGTTGGACCGGTGATGAGCCCTGTGTTGGACTGGTGATCCTCCCTTTGATGGACTGGTGATCCTCCCTTTGATGGGCTGGTTACCAGCGCTGTGATGGACTGGTGATCCTCCCTTTGATGGACTGGTGATCCTCCCTTTGATGGACTGGTTATAGCCCCTGTGATGGACTGGTTATCAGCCATGTGATGGACTGGTGATCCTCCCTTTGATGGACTGGTTATAGCCCCTGTGATGGACTGGTTATCAGCCATGTGATGGACTGGTGATCCTCCCTGTGATGGATTGGTGATCCTCCCTGTGATGGACTGTTGATCCTCCCTGTGATGGACTGGTGATCCTCCCTCTGATGGACTGGTGATCCTCCCTGTGATGGACTGGTGATCCTTTCTGTGATGGACTGGTGATGAGCCCTGTGATGGACTGGTGATCAGCCCTGTGTTGGACTGGTGATCCTCCCTGTGATGGACTGGTGATCGTCCCTGTGATGGACTGGTTATAGCCCCTGTGATGGACTGGTAATCAGCCATGTGATGGACTGGTGATCCTCCCTGTGATGGATTGGTGATCCTCCCTGTGATGGACTGTTGATCCTCCCTGTGATGGACTGGTGATCCTCCCTCTGATGGACTGGTGATCTTCCCTGTGATGGACTGGTGATCCTTTCTGTGATGGACTGGTGATGAGCACTGTGATGGACTGGTGATCAGCCCTGTGTTGGACTGGTGATCCTCCCTGTGCTGGATTGGTGATCCTCCCTGTGATGGACTGGTGATCCTCCCTGTGATGGACTGGTGATCAGCCCTGTGATGGACTGGTGATCCTCCCTGTGTTGGACTGGTGATCCTTCCTCTGATGGACTGGTGATCCTCCCTGTGATGGACTGGTGATCAGCCCTGTGATGGACTGTTGATCCTCCCGGTGATGGACTGGTGATCAGCCCTGTGTTAGACTGGTGATCCTCCCTGTGTTGGACTGGTGATCAGCACTGTGTTGGACCGGTGATGAGCCCTGTGTTGCACTGGTGATCCTCCCTTTGATGGGCTGGTTATCAGCCCTGTGATGGACTGGTGATCCTCCCTTTGATGGACTGGTGATCCTCCCTTTGATGGACTGGTTATAGCCCCTTTGATGGACTGGTTATCAGCCATGTGATGGACTGGTGATCCTCCCTTTGATGGACTGGTGATCAGCCCTGTGATGGACTGGTGATCCTCCTTGTTATGGACTGGTGATCCTCCCTCTGATGGACTGGTGATCAGCCCTGTGATGGACTGGTGATCCTCCCTGTGCTGGATTCGTGATCCTCCCTGTGATGGACTGGTGATCCTCCCTGTGATGGACTGGTGATCAGCACTGTGATGGACTGGTGATCCTCCCTGTGATGGACTGGTGATCCTCCCTCTGATGGACTGGTGATCAGCCCTATGATGGACTGGTGATCCTCTCTGTGATGGACTGGTGATCCTCCCTTTGATGGACTGGTGATCATCCCTTTGATGGACTGGTTATAACCCCTTCGATGGACTGGTTATCAGCCATGTGATGGATTGGTGATCCTCCCTTTTATGGACTGGTTTTCAGCCCTGTGATGGACTGGTGATCCTCCTTTTGATGGACTGGGTATCCTCCCTCTGATGGACTGGTGATCAGCCCTGTGATGGACTGGTGATCCTCCCTTTGATGGACTGGTGATCAGCCCTGTGATGGACTAGTGATCCTCCCTGTGATGGAGTGGTGATCAGCCCTGTGATGGACTGGTGATCCTTCCTGTATTGGACTGGTGATCCTCCCTGTGATGGACTGGTGATCCTCCCTGTGTTGGACTGGTGATCAGACCTGTGATGGACTGATGATCCTTTCTGTGATGGACTGGTGATGAGCACTGTGATGGACTGGTGATCAGCCCTGTGTTGGACTGGTGATCCTCCCTGTGCTGGATTGGTGATCCTCCCTGTGATGGACTGGTGATCCTCCCTGTGATGGACTGGTGATCAGCCCTGTGATGGACTGGTGATCCTCCCTGTGATGGACTGGTGATCCTTCCTCTGATGGACTGGTGATCCTCCCTGTGATGGACTGGTGATCAGCCCTGTGATGGACTGTTGATCCTCCCGGTGATGGACTGGTGATCAGCCCTGTGTTAGACTGGTGATCCTCCCTGTGTTGGACTGGTGATCAGCACTGTGTTGGACCGGTGATGAGCCCTGTGTTGCACTGGTGATCCTCCCTTTGATGGGCTGGTTATCAGCCCTGTGATGGACTGGTGATCCTCCCTGTGCTAGATTGGTGATCCTCCCTGTGATGGACTAGTGATCCTCCCTGTGATGGACTGGTGATCAGCCCTGTGATGGACTGGTGATCCTCCCTGTATTGGACTGGTGATCCTCCCTGTGATGGACTGGTGATCCTCCCTGTGTTGGACTGGTGATCAGACCTGTGATGGACTGGTGATGAGCCCTGTGATGGACTGGTGATCAGCCCTATGTTGGACTGGTGATCAGACCTGTGATGGACTGGTGATGAGCCCTGTCATGGACTGGTGATCCTCCCTGTGATGGATTGGTGATCCTCCCTCTGATGGACTGGTGATCAGCCCTGTGATGGACTGGTGATCCTCCCTGTGATGGATTGGTGATCCTCCCTGTGATGGACTGTTGATCCTCCCTGTGATGGACTGGTGATCCTCCCTCTGATGGACTGGTGATCCTCCCTGTGATGGACTGGTGATCCTTTCTGTGATGGACTGGTGATGAGCCCTGTGATGGACTGGTGATCAGCCCTGTGTTGGACTGGTGATCCTCCCTGTGATGGACTGGTGATCGTCCCTGTGATGGACTGGTTATAGCCCCTGTGATGGACTGGTTATCAGCCATGTGATGGACTGGTGATCCTCCAGGTGATGGATTGGTGATCCTCCCTCTGATGGACTGGTGATCCTCCCTTTGATGGACTGGTGATCCTCCCTTTGATGGGCTGGTTACCAGCGCTGTGATGGACTGGTGATCCTCCCTTTGATGGACTGGTGATCCTCCCTTTGATGGACTGGTTATAGCCCCTGTGATGGACTGGTTATCAGCCATGTGATGGACTGGTGATCCTCCCTGTGATGGATTGGTGATCCTCCCTGTGATGGACTGTTGATCCTCCCTGTGATGGACTGGTGATCCTCCCTCTGATGGACTGGTGATCCTCCCTGTGATGGACTGGTGATCCTTTCTGTGATGGACTGGTGATGAGCCCTGTGATGGACTGGTGATCAGCCCTGTGTTGGACTGGTGATCAGACCTGTGATGGACTGGTGATGAGCCCTGTGATGGACTGGTGATCAGCCCTATGTTGAACTGGTGATCAGCCCTGTGATGGACTGGTGATCCTACCTCTAATGGACTGGTGATCAGCCCTGTGATGGACTGGTGATCCTACCTGTGCTGGATTAGTGATCCTCCCTGTAATGGACTGGTGATCCTCCCTGTGATGGACTGGTGATCCTCCCTTTGATGGACTGGTGATGAGCCCTGTGATGGACTGGTGATCAGCCCTGTGTTGGACTGGTGATCCTCCCTGTGTTGGACTGGTGATCAGCCCTATGTTGGACCGGTGATCAGCCCTGTGATGGACTGGTGATCCTACCTGTGCTGGATTAGTGATCCTCCCTGTGATGGACTGGTGATCCTCCCTGTGATGGACTGGTGATCAGCCCTGTGATGGACTGGTGATCCTCCCTTTGATGGACTGGTGATCAGCCCTGTGATGGACTGGTGATCCTCCCGGTGATGGACTGGTGATCAGCCCTGTTTTAGACTGGTGATCCTCCCTGTGTTGGACTGGTGATCAGCCCTGTGTTGGACCGGTGATGAGCCCTGTGTTGGACTGGTGATCCTCCCTTTGATGGACTTGTGATCCTCCCTTTGATGGGCTGGTTATCAGCCCTGTGATGGACTGGTGATCCTCCCTTTGATGGACTGGTGATCCTCTCTTTGATGGACTGGTTACAGCCCCTTTGATGGACTGGTTATCAGCCATGTGATGGACTGGTGATCCTCCCTTTGATGGACTGGTTATCAGCCATGTGATGGACTGGTAATCCTCCATTTGATGGACTGGTGATCAGCCCTGTGATGGACTGGTGATCAGCCCTGTGATGGACTGGTGATCCTCCCTGTGATGGACTGGTGATCCTCCCTCTGATGGACTGGTGATCAGCCCTATGATGGACTGGTGATCCTCTCTGTGATGGACTGGTGATCCTCCCTTTGATGGACTGGTGATGAGCCCTGTGATGGACTGGTGATCAGCCCTGTGTTGGACTGGTGATCCTCCCTGTGTTGGACTGGTGATCAGCCCTGTGTTGGACCGGTGATGAGCCCTGTGTTGGACTGGTGATCCTCCCTTTGATGGACTGGTGATCCTCCCTTTGATGGGCTGGTTACCAGCCCTGTGATGGACTGGTGATCCTCCCTTTGATGGACTGGTGATCCTCCCTTTGATGGACTGGTTATAGCCCCTGTGATGGACTGGTTATCAGCCATGTGATGGACTGGTGATCCTCCCTTTGATGGACTGGTGATCCTTCCTGTATTGGACTGGTGATCAGACCTGTGTTGGACTGGTGATCAGACCTGTGATGGACTGGTGATGAGCCCTGTGATGGACTGGTGATCAGCCCTATGTTGAACTGGTGATCAGACCTGTGATGGACTGGTGATGAGCCCTGTCATGGACTGGTTATCCTCCTTGTGATGGACTGGTGATCCTCCCTCTAATGGACTGGTGATCAGCCCTGTGATGGACTGGTGATCCTACCTGTGCTGGATTAGTGATCCTCCCTGTAATGGACTGGTGATCCTCCCTGTGATGGACTGGTGATCCTCCCTTTGATGGACTGGTGATGAGCCCTGTGATGGACTGGTGATCAGCCCTGTGTTGGACTGGTGATCCTCCCTGTGTTGGACTGGTGATCAGCCCTATGTTGGACCGGTGATGAGCCCTGTGTTGGACTGGTGATCCTCCCTTTGATGGACTGGTGATCCTCCCTTTGATGGGCTGGTTACCAGCCCTGTGATGGACTGGTGATCCTCCCTTTGATGGACTGGTGATCCTCCCTTTGATGGACTGGTTATAGCCCCTGTGATGGACTGGTTATCAGCCATGTGATGGACTGGTGATCCTCCCTTTGATGGACTGGTGATCCTTCCTGTATTGGACTGGTGATCAGACCTGTGTTGGACTGGTGATCAGACCTGTGATGGACTGGTGATGAGCCCTGTGATGGACTGGTGATCAGCCCTATGTTGAACTGGTGATCAGCCCTGTGATGGACTGGTGATCCTACCTCTAATGGACTGGTGATCAGCCCTGTGATGGACTGGTGATCCTACCTGTGCTGGATTAGTGATCCTCCCTGTAATGGACTGGTGATCCTCCCTGTGATGGACTGGTGATCCTCCCTTTGATGGACTGGTGATGGGCCCTGTGATGGACTGGTGATCAGCCCTGTGTTGGACTGGTGATCCTCCCTGTGTTGGACTGGTGATCAGCCCTATGTTGGACCGGTGATGAGCCCTGTGTTGGACTGGTGATCCTCCCTTTGATGGACTGGTGATCCTCCCTTTGATGGGCTGGTTACCAGCCCTGTGATGGACTGGTGATCCTCCTTTTGATGGACTGGTGATCCTCCCTTTGATGGACTGGTTATAGCCCCTGTGATGGACTGGTTATCAGCCATGTGATGGACTGGTGATCCTCCCTTTGATGGACTGGTGATCCTTCCTGTATTGGACTGGTGATCAGACCTGTGTTGGACTGGTGATCAGACCTGTGATGGACTGGTGATGAGCCCTGTGATGGACTGGTGATCAGCCCTATGTTGAACTGGTGATCAGCCCTGTGATGGACTGGTGATCCTACCTGTGCTGGATTAGTGATCCTCCCTGTGATGGACTGGTGATCCTCCCTGTGAAGGACTGGTGATCAGCCCTGTGATGGACTGGTGATCCTCCCTTTGATGGACTGGTGATCAGCCCTGTGATGGACTGGTGATCCTCCCGGTGATGGACTGGTGATCAGCCCTGTTTTAGACTGGTGATCCTCCCTGTGTTGGACTGGTGATCAGCCCTGTGTTGGACCGGTGATGAGCCCTGTGTTGGACTGGTGATCCTCCCTTTGATGGACTTGTGATCCTCCCTTTGATGGGCTGGTTATCAGCCCTGTGATGGACTGGTGATCCTCCCTTTGATGGACTGGTGATCCTCTCTTTGATGGACTGGTTACAGCCCCTTTGATGGACTGGTTATCAGCCATGTGATGGACTGGTGATCCTCCCTTTGATGGACTGGTTATCAGCCATGTGATGGACTGGTAATCCTCCATTTGATGGACTGGTGATCAGCCCTGTGATGGACTGGTGATCAGCCCTGTGATGGACTGGTGATCCTCCCTTTGATGGACTGGTGATCCTCCCTTTGATGGACTGGTTATAGCCCCTGTGATGGACTGGTTATCAGCCATGTGATGGACTGGTGATCCTCCCTGTGATGGACTGGTGATCAGCCCTGTGATGGACTGGTGATCCTCCCTGTGATGGACTGGTGATCCTCCTTGTTATGGACTGGTGATCCTCCCTGTGATGGACTGGTGATCAGCCCTGTGATGGACTGGTGATCCTCCCTGTGCTGGATTGGTGATCCTCCCTGTGTTGGACTGGTGATCAGACCTGTGATGGACTGGTGATGAGCCCTGTGATGGACTGGTGATCAGCCCTATGTTGGACTGGTGATCAGACCTGTGATGGACTGGTGATGAGCCCTGTCATGGACTGGTGATCCTCCCTGTGATGGATTGGTGATCCTCCCTCTGATGGACTGGTGATCAGCCCTGTGATGGACTGGTGATCCTCCCTGTGATGGATTGGTGATCCTCCCTGTGATGGACTGGTGTTCCTCCCTGTGATGGACTGGTGATCAGCCCTGTTATGGACTGGTGATCAGACCTGTGATGGACTGGTGATCAGCCCATCGATGAACTGGTGATCCTCCCGGTGATGGACTGGTGACCCTCCCTTTGATGGACTGGTGATCCTCCCTTTGATGGACTGGTTATAGCCCCTGTGATGGACTGGTTATCAGCCATGTGATGGACTGGTGATCAGCCCTGTGTTGGACCGGTGATGAGCCCTTTGTTGGACTGGTGGTCCTCCCTTTGATGGACTGGTGATCCTCCCTTTGATGGGCTGGTTACCAGCGCTGTGATGGACTGGTGATCCTCCCTTTGATGGACTGGTGATCCTCTCTTTGATGGACTGGTTACAGCCCCTTTGATGGACTGGTTATCAGCCATGTGATGGACTGGTGATCCTCCCTTTGATGGACTGGTTATCAGCCATGTGATGGACTGGTAATCCTCCATTTGATGGACTGGTGATCAGCCCTGTGATGGACTGGTGATCAGCCCTGTGATGGACTGGTGATCCTCCCTGTGATGGACTGGTGATCCTCCCTCTGATGGACTGGTGATCAGCCCTATGATGGACTGGTGATCCTCTCTGTGATGGACTGGTGATCCTCCCTTTGATGGACTGGTGATGAGCCCTGTGATGGACTGGTGATCAGCCCTGTGTTGGACTGGTGATCCTCCCTGTGTTGGACTGGTGATCAGCCCTGTGTTGGACCGGTGATGAGCCCTGTGTTGGACTGGTGATCCTCCCTTTGATGGACTGGTGATCCTCCCTTTGATGGGCTGGTTACCAGCCCTGTGATGGACTGGTGATCCTCCCTTTGATGGACTGGTGATCCTCCCTTTGATGGACTGGTTATAGCCCCTGTGATGGACTGGTTATCAGCCATGTGATGGACTGGTGATCCTCCCTTTGATGGACTGGTGATCCTTCCTGTATTGGACTGGTGATCAGACCTGTGTTGGACTGGTGATCAGACCTGTGATGGACTGGTGATGAGCCCTGTGATGGACTGGTGATCAGCCCTATGTTGAACTGGTGATCAGACCTGTGATGGACTGGTGATGAGCCCTGTCATGGACTGGTTATCCTCCTTGTGATGGACTGGTGATCCTCCCTCTAATGGACTGGTGATCAGCCCTGTGATGGACTGGTGATCCTACCTGTGCTGGATTAGTGATCCTCCCTGTAATGGACTGGTGATCCTCCCTGTGATGGACTGGTGATCCTCCCTTTGATGGACTGGTGATGAGCCCTGTGATGGACTGGTGATCAGCCCTGTGTTGGACTGGTGATCCTCCCTGTGTTGGACTGGTGATCAGCCCTATGTTGGACCGGTGATGAGCCCTGTGTTGGACTGGTGATCCTCCCTTTGATGGACTGGTGATCCTCCCTTTGATGGGCTGGTTACCAGCCCTGTGATGGACTGGTGATCCTCCCTTTGATGGACTGGTGATCCTCCCTTTGATGGACTGGTTATAGCCCCTGTGATGGACTGGTTATCAGCCATGTGATGGACTGGTGATCCTCCCTTTGATGGACTGGTGATCCTTCCTGTATTGGACTGGTGATCAGACCTGTGTTGGACTGGTGATCAGACCTGTGATGGACTGGTGATGAGCCCTGTGATGGACTGGTGATCAGCCCTATGTTGAACTGGTGATCAGCCCTGTGATGGACTGGTGATCCTACCTCTAATGGACTGGTGATCAGCCCTGTGATGGACTGGTGATCCTACCTGTGCTGGATTAGTGATCCTCCCTGTAATGGACTGGTGATCCTCCCTGTGATGGACTGGTGATCCTCCCTTTGATGGACTGGTGATGGGCCCTGTGATGGACTGGTGATCAGCCCTGTGTTGGACTGGTGATCCTCCCTGTGTTGGACTGGTGATCAGCCCTATGTTGGACCGGTGATGAGCCCTGTGTTGGACTGGTGATCCTCCCTTTGATGGACTGGTGATCCTCCCTTTGATGGGCTGGTTACCAGCCCTGTGATGGACTGGTGATCCTCCTTTTGATGGACTGGTGATCCTCCCTTTGATGGACTGGTTATAGCCCCTGTGATGGACTGGTTATCAGCCATGTGATGGACTGGTGATCCTCCCTTTGATGGACTGGTGATCCTTCCTGTATTGGACTGGTGATCAGACCTGTGTTGGACTGGTGATCAGACCTGTGATGGACTGGTGATGAGCCCTGTGATGGACTGGTGATCAGCCCTATGTTGAACTGGTGATCAGCCCTGTGATGGACTGGTGATCCTACCTGTGCTGGATTAGTGATCCTCCCTGTGATGGACTGGTGATCCTCCCTGTGAAGGACTGGTGATCAGCCCTGTGATGGACTGGTGATCCTCCCTTTGATGGACTGGTGATCAGCCCTGTGATGGACTGGTGATCCTCCCGGTGATGGACTGGTGATCAGCCCTGTTTTAGACTGGTGATCCTCCCTGTGTTGGACTGGTGATCAGCCCTGTGTTGGACCGGTGATGAGCCCTGTGTTGGACTGGTGATCCTCCCTTTGATGGACTTGTGATCCTCCCTTTGATGGGCTGGTTATCAGCCCTGTGATGGACTGGTGATCCTCCCTTTGATGGACTGGTGATCCTCTCTTTGATGGACTGGTTACAGCCCCTTTGATGGACTGGTTATCAGCCATGTGATGGACTGGTGATCCTCCCTTTGATGGACTGGTTATCAGCCATGTGATGGACTGGTAATCCTCCATTTGATGGACTGGTGATCAGCCCTGTGATGGACTGGTGATCAGCCCTGTGATGGACTGGTGATCCTCCCTTTGATGGACTGGTGATCCTCCCTTTGATGGACTGGTTATAGCCCCTGTGATGGACTGGTTATCAGCCATGTGATGGACTGGTGATCCTCCCTGTGATGGACTGGTGATCAGCCCTGTGATGGACTGGTGATCCTCCCTGTGATGGACTGGTGATCCTCCTTGTTATGGACTGGTGATCCTCCCTGTGATGGACTGGTGATCAGCCCTGTGATGGACTGGTGATCCTCCCTGTGCTGGATTGGTGATCCTCCCTGTGTTGGACTGGTGATCAGACCTGTGATGGACTGGTGATGAGCCCTGTGATGGACTGGTGATCAGCCCTATGTTGGACTGGTGATCAGACCTGTGATGGACTGGTGATGAGCCCTGTCATGGACTGGTGATCCTCCCTGTGATGGATTGGTGATCCTCCCTCTGATGGACTGGTGATCAGCCCTGTGATGGACTGGTGATCCTCCCTGTGATGGATTGGTGATCCTCCCTGTGATGGACTGGTGTTCCTCCCTGTGATGGACTGGTGATCAGCCCTGTTATGGACTGGTGATCAGACCTGTGATGGACTGGTGATCAGCCCATCGATGGACTGGTGATCCTCCCGGTGATGGACTGGTGACCCTCCCTTTGATGGACTGGTGATCCTCCCTTTGATGGACTGGTTATAGCCCCTGTGATGGACTGGTTATCAGCCATGTGATGGACTGGTGATCAGCCCTGTGTTGGACCGGTGATGAGCCCTTTGTTGGACTGGTGGTCCTCCCTTTGATGGACTGGTGATCCTCCCTTTGATGGGCTGGTTACCAGCGCTGTGATGGACTGGTGATCCTCCCTTTGATGGACTGGTGATCCTCCCTTTGATGGACTGGTTATAGCCCCTGTGATGGACTGGTTATCAGCCATGTGATGGACTGGTGATCCTCCCTGTGATGGATTGGTGATCCTCCCTGTGATGGACTGTTGATCCTCCCTGTGATGGACTGGTGATCCTCCCTCTGATGGACTGGTGATCCTCCCTGTGATGTACTGGTGATCCTTTCTGTGATGGACTGGTGATGAGCCCTGTGATGGACTGGTGATCAGCCCTGTGTTGGACTGGTGATCCTCCCTGTGATGGACTGGTGATCGTCCCTGTGATGGACTGGTTATAGCCCCTGTGATGGACTGGTTATCAGCCATGTGATGGACTGGTGATCCTCCCTGTGATGGATTGGTGATCCTCCCTGTGATGGACTGTTGATCCTCCCTGTGATGGACTGGTGATCCTCCCTCTGATGGACTGGTGATCCTCCCTGTGATGGACTGGTGATCCTTTCTGTGATGGACTGCTGATGAGCACTGTGATGGACTGGTGATCAGCCCTGTGTTGGACTGGTGATCCTCCCTGTGCTGGATTGGTGATCCTCCCTGTGATGGACTGGTGATCCTCCCTGTGATGGACTGGTGATCAGCCCTGTGATGGACTGGTGATCCTCCCTGTGATGGACTGGTAATCCTTCCTCTGATGGACTGGTGATCCTCCCTGTGATGGACTGGTGATCAGCCCTGTGATGGACTGTTGATCCTCCCGGTGATGGACTGGTGATCAGCCCTGTGTTAGACTGGTGATCCTCCCTGTGGTGGACTGGTGATCAGCACTGTGTTGGACCGGTGATGAGCCCTGTGTTGCACTGGTGATCCTCCCTTTGATGGGCTGGTTATCAGCCCTGTGATGGACTGGTGATCCTCCCTGTGCTAGATTGGTGATCCTCCCTGTGATGGACTAGTGATCCTCCCTGTGATGGACTGGTGATCAGCCCTGTGATGGACTGGTGATCCTTCCTGTATTGGACTGGTGATCCTCCCTGTGATGGACTGGTGATCCTCCCTGTGTTGGACTGGTGATCAGACCTGTGATGGACTGGTGATGAGCTCTGTGATGGACTGGTGATCAGCCCTATGTTGGACTGGTGATCAGACCTGTGATGGACTGGTGATGAGCCCTGTCATGGACTGGTGATCCTCCCTGTGATGGATTGGTGATCCTCCCTCTGATGGACTGGTGATCAGCCCTGTGATGGACTGGTGATCCTCCCTGTGATGGATTGGTGATCCTCCCTGTGATGGACTGGTGATCCTCCCTGTGATGGACTGGTGATCAGCCCTGTTATGGACTGGTGATCAGACCTGTGATGGACTGGTGATCAGCCCATCGATGGACTGGTGATCCTCCCGGTGATGGACTGGTGATCAGCCCTGTGTTAGACTCGTGATCCTCTCTGTGTTGGACTGGTGATCAGCCCTGTGTTGGACCGGTGATGAGCCCTGTGTTGGACTGGTGATCCTCCCTTTGATGGACTGGTGATCCTCCCTTTGATGGGCTGGTTATCAGCCCTGTGATGGACTGGTGATCCTCCCTTTGATGGACTGGTGATCCTCCCTTTGATGGACTGGTTATAGCCCCTTTGATGGACTGGTTATCAGCCATGTGATGGACTGGTGATCCTCCCTTTGATGGACTGGTGATCAGCCCTGTGATGGACTGGTGATCCTCCTTGTTATGGACTGGTGATCCTCCCTCTGATGGACTGGTGATCAGCCCTGTGATGGACTGTTGATCCTCCCTGTGATGGACTGGTGATCCTCCCTCTGATGGACTGGTGATCCTCCCTGTGATGGACTGGTGATCCTTTCTGTGATGGACTGGTGATGAGCCCTGTGATGGACTGGTGATCAGCCCTGTGTTGGACTGGTGATCCTCCCTGTGATGGACTGGTGATCGTCCCTGTGATGGACTGGTTATAGCCCCTGTGATGGACTGGTTATCAGCCATGTGATGGACTGGTGATCCTCCCTGTGATGGATTGGTGATCCTCCCTGTGATGGACTGTTGATCCTCCCTGTGATGGACTGGTGATCCTCCCTCTGATGGACTGGTGATCCTCCCTGTGATGGACTGGTGATCCTTTCTGTGATGGACTGCTGATGAGCACTGTGATGGACTGGTGATCAGCCCTGTGTTGGACTGGTGATCCTCCCTGTGCTGGATTGGTGATCTTCCCTGTGATGGACTGGTGATCCTCCCTGTGATGGACTGGTGATCAGCCCTGTGATGGACTGGTGATCCTCCCTGTGATGGACTGGTGATCCTTCCTCTGATGGACTGGTGATCCTCCCTGTGATGGACTGGTGATCAGCCCTGTGATGGACTGTTGATCCTCCCGGTGATGGACTGGTGATCAGCCCTGTGTTAGAAAGGTGATCCTCCCTGTGGTGGACTGGTGATCAGCACTGTGTTGGACCGGTGATGAGCCCTGTGTTGCACTGGTGATCCTCCCTTTGATGGGCTGGTTATCAGCCCTGTGATGGACTGGTGATCCTCCCTGTGCTAGATTGGTGATCCTCCCTGTGATGGACTAGTGATCCTCCCTGTGATGGACTGGTGATCAGCCCTGTGATGGACTGGTGATCCTTCCTGTATTGGACTGGTGATCCTCCCTGTGATGGACTGGTGATCCTCCCTGTGTTGGACTGGTGATCAGACCTGTGATGGACTGGTGATGAGCCCTGTGATGGACTGGTGATCAGCCCTATGTTGGACTGGTGATCAGACCTGTGATGGACTGGTGATGAGCCCTGTCATGGACTGGTGATCCTCCCTGTGATGGATTGGTGATCCTCCCTCTGATGGACTGGTGATCAGCCCTGTGATGGACTGGTGATCCTCCCTGTGATGGATTGGTGATCCTCCCTGTGATGGACTGGTGATCCTCCCTGTGATGGACTGGTGATCAGCCCTGTTATGGACTGGTGATCAGACCTGTGATGGACTGGTGATCAGCCCATCGATGGACTGGTGATCCTCCCGGTGATGGACTGGTGATCAGCCCTGTGTTAGACTGGTGATCCTCTCTGTGTTGGACTGGTGATCAGCCCTGTGTTGGACCGGTGATGAGCCCTGTGTTGGACTGGTGATCCTCCCTTTGATGGACTGGTGATCCTCCCTTTGATGGGCTGGTTATCAGCCCTGTGATGGACTGGTGATCCTCCCTTTGATGGACTGGTGATCCTCCCTTTGATGGACTGGTTATAGCCCCTTTGATGGACTGGTTATCAGCCATGTGATGGACTGGTGATCCTCCCTTTGATGGACTGGTGATCAGCCCTGTGATGGACTGGTGATCCTCCTTGTTATGGACTGGTGATCCTCCCTCTGATGGACTGGTGATCAGCCCTGTGATGGACTGGTGATCCTCCCTGTGCTGGATTCGTGATCCTCCCTGTGATGGACTGGTGATCCTCCCTGTGATGGACTGGTGATCCTCCCTGTGATGGACTGGTGATCAGCACTGTGATGGACTGGTGATCCTCCCTGTGATGGACTGGTGATCCTCCCTCTGATGGACTGGTGATCAGCCCTATGATGGACTGGTGATCCTCTCTGTGATGGACTGGTGATCCTCCCTTTGATGGACTGGTGATCATCCCTTTGATGGACTGGTTATAACCCCTTCGATGGACTGGTTATCAGCCATGTGATGGATTGGTGATCCTCCCTTTTATGGACTGGTTTTCAGCCCTGTGATGGACTGGTGATCCTCCTTTTGATGGACTGGGTATCCTCCCTCTGATGGACTGGTGATCAGCCCTGTGATGGACTGGTGATCCTCCCTTTGATGGACTGGTGATCAGCCCTGTGATGGACTAGTGATCCTCCCTGTGATGGACTGGTGATCAGCCCTGTGATGGACTGGTGATCCTCCCTGTGATGGACTGGTGATCCTTCCTCTGATGGACTGGTGATCCTCCCTGTGATGGACTGGTGATCAGCCCTGTGATGGACTGGTGATCAGCCCTGTGATGGACTGGTGATCCTCCCTGTATTGGACTGGTGATCCTCCCTGTGATGGACTGGTGATCCTCCCTGTGTTGGACTGGTGATCAGACCTGTGATGGACTGGTGATGAGCCCTGTGATGGACTGGTGATCAGCCCTATGTTGGACTGGTGATCAGACCTGTGATGGACTGGTGTTCCTCCCTGTGATGGACTGGTGATCAGCCCTGTTATGGACTGGTGATCAGACCTGTGATGGACTGGTGATCAGCCCATCGATGGACTGGTGATCCTCCCGGTGATGGACTGGTGATCAGCCCTGTGTTAGACTGTTGATCCTCTCTGTGTTGGACTGGTGATCAGCCCTGTGTTGGACCGGTGATGAGCCCTGTGTTGGACTGGTGATCCTCCCTTTGATGGGCTGGTTATCGGCCCTGTGATGGACTGGTGATCCTCCCTTTGATGGACTGGTGATCCTCTCTTTGATGGACTGGTTATAGCCCCTTTGATGGACTGGTTATCAGCCATGTGATGGACTGGTGATCCTCCCTTTGATGGACTGGTGATCAGCCCTGTGATGGACTGGTGATCCTCCTTGTTATGGACTGGTGATCCTCCCTCTGATGGACTGGTGATCAGCCCTGTGATGGACTGGTGATCCTCCCTGTGCTGGATTCGTGATCCTCCCTGTGATGGACTGGTGATCCTCCCTGTGATGGACTGGTGATCAGCACTGTGATGGACTGGTGATCCTCCCTGTGATGGACTGGTGATCCTCCCTCTGATGGACTGGTGATCAGCCCTATGATGGACTGGTGATCCTCTCTGTGATGGACTGGTGATCCTCCCTTTGATGGACTGGTGATCATCCCTTTGATGGACTGGTTATAACCCCTTCGATGGACTGGTTATCAGCCATGTGATGGATTGGTGATCCTCCCTTTTATGGACTGGTTTTCAGCCATGTGATGGACTGGTGATCAGACCTGTGATGGACTGGTTATCAGCCATGTGATGGACTGGTGATCCTCCCTTTGATGGACTGGTGATCCTTCCTGTATTGGACTGGTGATCAGACCTGTGTTGGACTGGTGATCAGACCTGTGATGGACTGGTGATGAGCCCTGTGATGGACTGGTGATCAGCCCTATGTTGAACTGGTGATCAGCCCTGTGATGGACTGGTGATCCTACCTGTGCTGGATTAGTGATCCTCCCTGTGATGGACTGGTGATCCTCCCTGTGATGGACTGGTGATCAGCCCTGTGATGGACTGGTGATCCTCCCTTTGATGGACTGGTGATCAGCCCTGTGATGGACTGGTGATCCTCCCGGTGATGGACTGGTGATCAGCCCTGTTTTAGACTGGTGATCCTCCCTGTGTTGGACTGGTGATCAGCCCTGTGTTGGACCGGTGATGAGCCCTGTGTTGGACTGGTGATCCTCCCTTTGATGGACTTGTGATCCTCCCTTTGATGGGCTGGTTATCAGCCCTGTGATGGACTGGTGATCCTCCCTTTGATGGACTGGTGATCCTCTCTTTGATGGACTGGTTACAGCCCCTTTGATGGACTGGTTATCAGCCATGTGATGGACTGGTGATCCTCCCTTTGATGGACTGGTTATCAGCCATGTGATGGACTGGTAATCCTCCATTTGATGGACTGGTGATCAGCCCTGTGATGGACTGGTGATCAGCCCTGTGATGGACTGGTGATCCTCCCTTTGATGGACTGGTGATCAGCCCTGTGATGGACTGGTGATCCTCCCGGTGATGGACTGGTGATCAGCCCTGTTTTAGACTGGTGATCCTCCCTGTGTTGGACTGGTGATCAGCCCTGTGTTGGACCGGTGATGAGCCCTGTGTTGGACTGGTGATCCTCCCTTTGATGGACTGGTGATCCTCCCTTTGATGGGCTGGTTACCAGCGCTGTGATGGACTGGTGATCCTCCCTTTGATGGACTGGTGATCCTCCCTTTGATGGACTGGTTATAGCCCCTGTGATGGACTGGTTATCAGCCATGTGATGGACTGGTGATCCTCCCTTTGATGGACTGGTTATAGCCCCTGTGATGGACTGGTTATCAGCCATGTGATGGACTGGTGATCCTCCCTGTGATGGATTGGTGATCCTCCCTGTGATGGACTGTTGATCCTCCCTGTGATGGACTGGTGATCCTCCCTCTGATGGACTGGTGATCCTCCCTGTGATGGACTGGTGATCCTTTCTGTGATGGACTGGTGATGAGCCCTGTGATGGACTGGTGATCAGCCCTGTGTTGGACTGGTGATCCTCCCTGTGATGGACTGGTGATCGTCCCTGTGATGGACTGGTTATAGCCCCTGTGATGGACTGGTAATCAGCCATGTGATGGACTGGTGATCCTCCCTGTGATGGATTGGTGATCCTCCCTGTGATGGACTGTTGATCCTCCCTGTGATGGACTGGTGATCCTCCCTCTGATGGACTGGTGATCTTCCCTGTGATGGACTGGTGATCCTTTCTGTGATGGACTGGTGATGAGCACTGTGATGGACTGGTGATCAGCCCTGTGTTGGACTGGTGATCCTCCCTGTGCTGGATTGGTGATCCTCCCTGTGATGGACTGGTGATCCTCCCTGTGATGGACTGGTGATCAGCCCTGTGATGGACTGGTGATCCTCCCTGTGTTGGACTGGTGATCCTTCCTCTGATGGACTGGTGATCCTCCCTGTGATGGACTGGTGATCAGCCCTGTGATGGACTGTTGATCCTCCCGGTGATGGACTGGTGATCAGCCCTGTGTTAGACTGGTGATCCTCCCTGTGTTGGACTGGTGATCAGCACTGTGTTGGACCGGTGATGAGCCCTGTGTTGCACTGGTGATCCTCCCTTTGATGGGCTGGTTATCAGCCCTGTGATGGACTGGTGATCCTCCCTTTGATGGACTGGTGATCCTCCCTTTGATGGACTGGTTATAGCCCCTTTGATGGACTGGTTATCAGCCATGTGATGGACTGGTGATCCTCCCTTTGATGGACTGGTGATCAGCCCTGTGATGGACTGGTGATCCTCCTTGTTATGGACTGGTGATCCTCCCTCTGATGGACTGGTGATCAGCCCTGTGATGGACTGGTGATCCTCCCTGTGCTGGATTCGTGATCCTCCCTGTGATGGACTGGTGATCCTCCCTGTGATGGACTGGTGATCAGCACTGTGATGGACTGGTGATCCTCCCTGTGATGGACTGGTGATCCTCCCTCTGATGGACTGGTGATCAGCCCTATGATGGACTGGTGATCCTCTCTGTGATGGACTGGTGATCCTCCCTTTGATGGACTGGTGATCATCCCTTTGATGGACTGGTTATAACCCCTTCGATGGACTGGTTATCAGCCATGTGATGGATTGGTGATCCTCCCTTTTATGGACTGGTTTTCAGCCCTGTGATGGACTGGTGATCCTCCTTTTGATGGACTGGGTATCCTCCCTCTGATGGACTGGTGATCAGCCCTGTGATGGACTGGTGATCCTCCCTTTGATGGACTGGTGATCAGCCCTGTGATGGACTAGTGATCCTCCCTGTGATGGACTGGTGATCAGCCCTGTGATGGACTGGTGATCCTTCCTGTATTGGACTGGTGATCCTCCCTGTGATGGACTGGTGATCCTCCCTGTGTTGGACTGGTGATCAGACCTGTGATGGACTGGTGATCCTTTCTGTGATGGACTGGTGATGAGCACTGTGATGGACTGGTGATCAGCCCTGTGTTGGACTGGTGATCCTCCCTGTGCTGGATTGGTGATCCTCCCTGTGATGGACTGGTGATCCTCCCTGTGATGGACTGGTGATCAGCCCTGTGATGGACTGGTGATCCTCCCTGTGATGGACTGGTGATCCTTCCTCTGATGGACTGGTGATCCTCCCTGTGATGGACTGGTGATCAGCCCTGTGATGGACTGTTGATCCTCCCGGTGATGGACTGGTGATCAGCCCTGTGTTAGACTGGTGATCCTCCCTGTGTTGGACTGGTGATCAGCACTGTGTTGGACCGGTGATGAGCCCTGTGTTGCACTGGTGATCCTCCCTTTGATGGGCTGGTTATCAGCCCTGTGATGGACTGGTGATCCTCCCTGTGCTAGATTGGTGATCCTCCCTGTGATGGACTAGTGATCCTCCCTGTGATGGACTGGTGATCAGCCCTGTGATGGACTGGTGATCCTCCCTGTATTGGACTGGTGATCCTCCCTGTGATGGACTGGTGATCCTCCCTGTGTTGGACTGGTGATCAGACCTGTGATGGACTGGTGATGAGCCCTGTGATGGACTGGTGATCAGCCCTATGTTGGACTGGTGATCAGACCTGTGATGGACTGGTGATGAGCCCTGTCATGGACTGGTGATCCTCCCTGTGATGGATTGGTGATCCTCCCTCTGATGGACTGGTGATCAGCCCTGTGATGGACTGGTGATCCTCCCTGTGATGGATTGGTGATCCTCCCTGTGATGGACTGTTGATCCTCCCTGTGATGGACTGGTGATCCTCCCTCTGATGGACTGGTGATCCTCCCTGTGATGGACTGGTGATCCTTTCTGTGATGGACTGGTGATGAGCCCTGTGATGGACTGGTGATCAGCCCTGTGTTGGACTGGTGATCCTCCCTGTGATGGACTGGTGATCGTCCCTGTGATGGACTGGTTATAGCCCCTGTGATGGACTGGTTATCAGCCATGTGATGGACTGGTGATCCTCCAGGTGATGGATTGGTGATCCTCCCTCTGATGGACTGGTGATCCTCCCTTTGATGGACTGGTGATCCTCCCTTTGATGGGCTGGTTACCAGCGCTGTGATGGACTGGTGATCCTCCCTTTGATGGACTGGTGATCCTCCCTTTGATGGACTGGTTATAGCCCCTGTGATGGACTGGTTATCAGCCATGTGATGGACTGGTGATCCTCCCTGTGATGGATTGGTGATCCTCCCTGTGATGGACTGTTGATCCTCCCTGTGATGGACTGGTGATCCTCCCTCTGATGGACTGGTGATCCTCCCTGTGATGGACTGGTGATCCTTTCTGTGATGGACTGGTGATGAGCCCTGTGATGGACTGGTGATCAGCCCTGTGTTGGACTGGTGATCAGCCCTGTGTTGGACTGGTGATCCTCCCTGTGCTGGATTGGTGATCTTCCCTGTGATGGACTGGTGATCCTCCCTGTGATGGACTGGTGATCAGCCCTGTGATGGACTGGTGATCCTCCCTGTGATGGACTGGTGATCCTTCCTCTGATGGACTGGTGATCCTCCCTGTGATGGACTGGTGATCAGCCCTGTGATGGACTGTTGATCCTCCCGGTGATGGACTGGTGATCAGCCCTGTGTTAGAAAGGTGATCCTCCCTGTGGTGGACTGGTGATCAGCACTGTGTTGGACCGGTGATGAGCCCTGTGTTGCACTGGTGATCCTCCCTTTGATGGGCTGGTTATCAGCCCTGTGATGGACTGGTGATCCTCCCTGTGCTAGATTGGTGATCCTCCCTGTGATGGACTAGTGATCCTCCCTGTGATGGACTGGTGATCAGCCCTGTGATGGACTGGTGATCCTTCCTGTATTGGACTGGTGATCCTCCCTGTGATGGACTGGTGATCCTCCCTGTGTTGGACTGGTGATCAGACCTGTGATGGACTGGTGATGAGCCCTGTGATGGACTGGTGATCAGCCCTATGTTGGACTGGTGATCAGACCTGTGATGGACTGGTGATGAGCCCTGTCATGGACTGGTGATCCTCCCTGTGATGGATTGGTGATCCTCCCTCTGATGGACTGGTGATCAGCCCTGTGATGGACTGGTGATCCTCCCTGTGATGGATTGGTGATCCTCCCTGTGATGGACTGGTGATCCTCCCTGTGATGGACTGGTGATCAGCCCTGTTATGGACTGGTGATCAGACCTGTGATGGACTGGTGATCAGCCCATCGATGGACTGGTGATCCTCCCGGTGATGGACTGGTGATCAGCCCTGTGTTAGACTGGTGATCCTCTCTGTGTTGGACTGGTGATCAGCCCTGTGTTGGACCGGTGATGAGCCCTGTGTTGGACTGGTGATCCTCCCTTTGATGGACTGGTGATCCTCCCTTTGATGGGCTGGTTATCAGCCCTGTGATGGACTGGTGATCCTCCCTTTGATGGACTGGTGATCCTCCCTTTGATGGACTGGTTATAGCCCCTTTGATGGACTGGTTATCAGCCATGTGATGGACTGGTGATCCTCCCTTTGATGGACTGGTGATCAGCCCTGTGATGGACTGGTGATCCTCCTTGTTATGGACTGGTGATCCTCCCTGTGATGGACTGGTGATCCTCCCTGTGTTGGACTGGTGATCAGACCTGTGATGGACTGGTGATGAGCCCTGTGATGGACTGGTGATCAGCCCTATGTTGGACTGGTGATCAGACCTGTGATGGACTGGTGATGAGCCCTGTCATGGACTGGTGATCCTCCCTGTGATGGATTGGTGATCCTCCCTCTGATGGACTGGTGATCAGCCCTGTGATGGACTGGTGATCCTCCCTGTGATGGATTGGTGATCCTCCCTGTGATGGACTGGTGATCCTCCCTGTGATGGACTGGTGATCAGCCCTGTTATGGACTGGTGATCAGACCTGTGATGGACTGGTGATCAGCCCATCGATGGACTGGTGATCCTCCCGGTGATGGACTGGTGATCAGCCCTGTGTTAGACTGGTGATCCTCTCTGTGTTGGACTGGTGATCAGCCCTGTGTTGGACCGGTGATGAGCCCTGTGTTGGACTGGTGATCCTCCCTTTGATGGACTGGTGATCCTCCCTTTGATGGGCTGGTTATCAGCCCTGTGATGGACTGGTGATCCTCCCTTTGATGGACTGGTGATCCTCCCTTTGATGGACTGGTTATAGCCCCTTTGATGGACTGGTTATCAGCCATGTGATGGACTGGTGATCCTCCCTTTGATGGACTGGTGATCAGCCCTGTGATGGACTGGTGATCCTCCTTGTTATGGACTGGTGATCCTCCCTCTGATGGACTGGTGATCAGCCCTGTGATGGACTGGTGATCCTCCCTGTGCTGGATTCGTGATCCTCCCTGTGATGGACTGGTGATCCTCCCTGTGATGGACTGGTGATCCTCCCTGTGATGGACTGGTGATCAGCACTGTGATGGACTGGTGATCCTCCCTGTGATGGACTGGTGATCCTCCCTCTGATGGACTGGTGATCAGCCCTATGATGGACTGGTGATCCTCTCTGTGATGGACTGGTGATCCTCCCTTTGATGGACTGGTGATCATCCCTTTGATGGACTGGTTATAACCCCTTCGATGGACTGGTTATCAGCCATGTGATGGATTGGTGATCCTCCCTTTTATGGACTGGTTTTCAGCCCTGTGATGGACTGGTGATCCTCCTTTTGATGGACTGGGTATCCTCCCTCTGATGGACTGGTGATCAGCCCTGTGATGGACTGGTGATCCTCCCTTTGATGGACTGGTGATCAGCCCTGTGATGGACTAGTGATCCTCCCTGTGATGGACTGGTGATCAGCCCTGTGATGGACTGGTGATCCTTCCTGTATTGGACTGGTGATCCTCCCTGTGATGGACTGGTGATCCTCCCTGTGTTGGACTGGGGATCAGACCTGTGATGGACTGGTGATCCTTTCTGTGATGGACTGGTGATGAGCACTGTGATGGACTGGTGATCAGCCCTGTGTTGGACTGGTGATCCTCCCTGTGCTGGATTGGTGATCCTCCCTGTGATGGACTGGTGATCCTCCCTGTGATGGACTGGTGATCAGCCCTGTGATGGACTGGTGATCCTCCCTGTGATGGACTGGTGATCCTTCCTCTGATGGACTGGTGATCCTCCCTGTGATGGACTGGTGATCAGCCCTGTGATGGACTGTTGATCCTCCCGGTGATGGACTGGTGATCAGCCCTGTGTTAGACTGGTGATCCTCCCTGTGTTGGACTGGTGATAAGCACTGTGTTGGACCGGTGATGAGCCCTGTGTTGCACTGGTGATCCTCCCTTTGATGGGCTGGTTATCAGCCCTGTGATGGACTGGTGATCCTCCCTGTGCTAGATTGGTGATCCTCCCTGTGATGGACTAGTGATCCTCCCTGTGATGGACTGGTGATCAGCCCTGTGATGGACTGGTGATCCTCCCTGTATTGGACTGGTGATCCTCCCTGTGATGGACTGGTGATCCTCCCTGTGTTGGACTGGTGATCAGACCTGTGATGGACTGGTGATGAGCCCTGTGATGGACTGGTGATCAGCCCTATGTTGGACTGGTGATCAGACCTGTGATGGACTGGTGATGAGCCCTGTCATGGACTGGTGATCCTCCCTGTGATGGATTGGTGATCCTCCCTCTGATGGACTGGTGATCAGCCCTGTGATGGACTGGTGATCCTCCCTGTGAGGGATTGGTGATCCTCCCTGTGATGGACTGGTGTTCCTCCCTGTGATGGACTGGTGATCAGCCCTGTTATGGACTGGTGATCAGACCTGTGATGGACTGGTGATCAGCCCATCGATGGACTGGTGATCCTCCCGGTGATGGACTGGTGATCAGCCCTGTGTTAGACTGTTGATCCTCTCTGTGTTGGACTGGTGATCAGCCCTGTGTTGGACCGGTGATGAGCCCTGTGTTGGACTGGTGATCCTCCCTTTGATGGGCTGGTTATCGGCCCTGTGATGGACTGGTGATCCTCCCTTTGATGGACTGGTGATCCTCTCTTTGATGGACTGGTTATCAGCCCTGTGATGGACTGGTGATCCTCCCTGTGATGGACTGGTGATCCTTCCTCTGATGGACTGGTGATCCTCCCTGTGATGGACTGGTGATCAGCCCTGTGATGGACTGTTGATCCTCCCGGTGATGGACTGGTGATCAGCCCTGTGTTAGAAAGGTGATCCTCCCTGTGGTGGACTGGTGATCAGCACTGTGTTGGACCGGTGATGAGCCCTGTGTTGCACTGGTGATCCTCCCTTTGATGGGCTGGTTATCAGCCCTGTGATGGACTGGTGATCCTCCCTGTGCTAGATTGGTGATCCTCCCTGTGATGGACTAGTGATCCTCCCTGTGATGGACTGGTGATCAGCCCTGTGATGGACTGGTGATCCTTCCTGTATTGGACTGGTGATCCTCCCTGTGATGGACTGGTGATCCTCCCTGTGTTGGACTGGTGATCAGACCTGTGATGGACTGGTGATGAGCCCTGTGATGGACTGGTGATCAGCCCTATGTTGGACTGGTGATCAGACCTGTGATGGACTGGTGATGAGCCCTGTCATGGACTGGTGATCCTCCCTGTGATGGATTGGTGATCCTCCCTCTGATGGACTGGTGATCAGCCCTGTGATGGACTGGTGATCCTCCCTGTGATGGATTGGTGATCCTCCCTGTGATGGACTGGTGATCCTCCCTGTGATGGACTGGTGATCAGCCCTGTTATGGACTGGTGATCAGACCTGTGATGGACTGGTGATCAGCCCATCGATGGACTGGTGATCCTCCCGGTGATGGACTGGTGATCAGCCCTGTGTTAGACTGGTGATCCTCTCTGTGTTGGACTGGTGATCAGCCCTGTGTTGGACCGGTGATGAGCCCTGTGTTGGACTGGTGATCCTCCCTTTGATGGACTGGTGATCCTCCCTTTGATGGGCTGGTTATCAGCCCTGTGATGGACTGGTGATCCTCCCTTTGATGGACTGGTGATCCTCCCTTTGATGGACTGGTTATAGCCCCTTTGATGGACTGGTTATCAGCCATGTGATGGACTGGTGATCCTCCCTTTGATGGACTGGTGATCAGCCCTGTGATGGACTGGTGATCCTCCTTGTTATGGACTGGTGATCCTCCCTGTGATGGACTGGTGATCCTCCCTGTGTTGGACTGGTGATCAGACCTGTGATGGACTGGTGATGAGCCCTGTGATGGACTGGTGATCAGCCCTATGTTGGACTGGTGATCAGACCTGTGATGGACTGGTGATGAGCCCTGTCATGGACTGGTGATCCTCCCTGTGATGGATTGGTGATCCTCCCTCTGATGGACTGGTGATCAGCCCTGTGATGGACTGGTGATCCTCCCTGTGATGGATTGGTGATCCTCCCTGTGATGGACTGGTGATCCTCCCTGTGATGGACTGGTGATCAGCCCTGTTATGGACTGGTGATCAGACCTGTGATGGACTGGTGATCAGCCCATCGATGGACTGGTGATCCTCCCGGTGATGGACTGGTGATCAGCCCTGTGTTAGACTGGTGATCCTCTCTGTGTTGGACTGGTGATCAGCCCTGTGTTGGACCGGTGATGAGCCCTGTGTTGGACTGGTGATCCTCCCTTTGATGGACTGGTGATCCTCCCTTTGATGGGCTGGTTATCAGCCCTGTGATGGACTGGTGATCCTCCCTTTGATGGACTGGTGATCCTCCCTTTGATGGACTGGTTATAGCCCCTTTGATGGACTGGTTATCAGCCATGTGATGGACTGGTGATCCTCCCTTTGATGGACTGGTGATCAGCCCTGTGATGGACTGGTGATCCTCCTTGTTATGGACTGGTGATCCTCCCTCTGATGGACTGGTGATCAGCCCTGTGATGGACTGGTGATCCTCCCTGTGCTGGATTCGTGATCCTCCCTGTGATGGACTGGTGATCCTCCCTGTGATGGACTGGTGATCCTCCCTGTGATGGACTGGTGATCAGCACTGTGATGGACTGGTGATCCTCCCTGTGATGGACTGGTGATCCTCCCTCTGATGGACTGGTGATCAGCCCTATGATGGACTGGTGATCCTCTCTGTGATGGACTGGTGATCCTCCCTTTGATGGACTGGTGATCATCCCTTTGATGGACTGGTTATAACCCCTTCGATGGACTGGTTATCAGCCATGTGATGGATTGGTGATCCTCCCTTTTATGGACTGGTTTTCAGCCCTGTGATGGACTGGTGATCCTCCTTTTGATGGACTGGGTATCCTCCCTCTGATGGACTGGTGATCAGCCCTGTGATGGACTGGTGATCCTCCCTTTGATGGACTGGTGATCAGCCCTGTGATGGACTAGTGATCCTCCCTGTGATGGACTGGTGATCAGCCCTGTGATGGACTGGTGATCCTTCCTGTATTGGACTGGTGATCCTCCCTGTGATGGACTGGTGATCCTCCCTGTGTTGGACTGGGGATCAGACCTGTGATGGACTGGTGATCCTTTCTGTGATGGACTGGTGATGAGCACTGTGATGGACTGGTGATCAGCCCTGTGTTGGACTGGTGATCCTCCCTGTGCTGGATTGGTGATCCTCCCTGTGATGGACTGGTGATCCTCCCTGTGATGGACTGGTGATCAGCCCTGTGATGGACTGGTGATCCTCCCTGTGATGGACTGGTGATCCTTCCTCTGATGGACTGGTGATCCTCCCTGTGATGGACTGGTGATCAGCCCTGTGATGGACTGTTGATCCTCCCGGTGATGGACTGGTGATCAGCCCTGTGTTAGACTGGTGATCCTCCCTGTGTTGGACTGGTGATAAGCACTGTGTTGGACCGGTGATGAGCCCTGTGTTGCACTGGTGATCCTCCCTTTGATGGGCTGGTTATCAGCCCTGTGATGGACTGGTGATCCTCCCTGTGCTAGATTGGTGATCCTCCCTGTGATGGACTAGTGATCCTCCCTGTGATGGACTGGTGATCAGCCCTGTGATGGACTGGTGATCCTCCCTGTATTGGACTGGTGATCCTCCCTGTGATGGACTGGTGATCCTCCCTGTGTTGGACTGGTGATCAGACCTGTGATGGACTGGTGATGAGCCCTGTGATGGACTGGTGATCAGCCCTATGTTGGACTGGTGATCAGACCTGTGATGGACTGGTGATGAGCCCTGTCATGGACTGGTGATCCTCCCTGTGATGGATTGGTGATCCTCCCTCTGATGGACTGGTGATCAGCCCTGTGATGGACTGGTGATCCTCCCTGTGAGGGATTGGTGATCCTCCCTGTGATGGACTGGTGTTCCTCCCTGTGATGGACTGGTGATCAGCCCTGTTATGGACTGGTGATCAGACCTGTGATGGACTGGTGATCAGCCCATCGATGGACTGGTGATCCTCCCGGTGATGGACTGGTGATCAGCCCTGTGTTAGACTGTTGATCCTCTCTGTGTTGGACTGGTGATCAGCCCTGTGTTGGACCGGTGATGAGCCCTGTGTTGGACTGGTGATCCTCCCTTTGATGGGCTGGTTATCGGCCCTGTGATGGACTGGTGATCCTCCCTTTGATGGACTGGTGATCCTCTCTTTGATGGACTGGTTATAGCCCCTTTGATGGACTGGTTATCAGCCATGTGATGGACTGGTGATCCTCCCTTTGATGGACTGGTGATCAGCCCTGTGATGGACTGGTGATCCTCCTTGTTATGGACTGGTGATCCTCCCTCTGATGGACTGGTGATCAGCCCTGTGATGGACTGGTGATCCTCCCTGTGCTGGATTCGTGATCCTCCCTGTGATGGACTGGTGATCCTCCCTGTGATGGACTGGTGATCAGCACTGTGATGGACTGGTGATCCTCCCTGTGATGGACTGGTGATCCTCCCTCTGATGGACTGGTGATCAGCCCTATGATGGACTGGTGATCCTCTCTGTGATGGACTGGTGATCCTCCCTTTGATGGACTGGTGATCATCCCTTTGATGGACTGGTTATAACCCCTTCGATGGACTGGTTATCAGCCATGTGATGGATTGGTGATCCTCCCTTTTATGGACTGGTTTTCAGCCATGTGATGGACTGGTGATCAGACCTGTGATGGACTGGTGATCAGCCCATCGATGGACTGGTGATCCTCCCGGTGATGGACTGGTGACCCTCCCTTTGATGGACTGGTGATCCTCCCTTTGATGGACTGGTTATAGCCCCTGTGATGGACTGGTTATCAGCCATGTGATGGACTGGTGATCAGCCCTGTGTTGGACCGGTGATGAGCCCTTTGTTGGACTGGTGGTCCTCCCTTTGATGGACTGGTGATCCTCCCTTTGATGGGCTGGTTACCAGCGCTGTGATGGACTGGTGATCCTCCCTTTGATGGACTGGTGATCCTCCCTTTGATGGACTGGTTATAGCCCCTGTGATGGACTGGTTATCAGCCATGTGATGGACTGGTGATCCTCCCTGTGATGGATTGGTGATCCTCCCTGTGATGGACTGTTGATCCTCCCTGTGATGGACTGGTGATCCTCCCTCTGATGGACTGGTGATCCTCCCTGTGATGTACTGGTTATCCTTTCTGTGATGGACTGGTGATGAGCCCTGTGATGGACTGGTGATCAGCCCTGTGTTGGACTGGTGATCCTCCCTGTGATGGACTGGTGATCGTCCCTGTGATGGACTGGTTATAGCCCCTGTGATGGACTGGTTATCAGCCATGTGATGGACTGGTGATCCTCCCTGTGATGGATTGGTGATCCTCCCTGTGATGGACTGTTGATCCTCCCTGTGATGGACTGGTGATCCTCCCTCTGATGGACTGGTGATCCTCCCTGTGATGGACTGGTGATCCTTTCTGTGATGGACTGCTGATGAGCACTGTGATGGACTGGTGATCAGCCATGTGATGGACTGGTAATCCTCCATTTGATGGACTGGTGATCAGCCCTGTGATGGACTGGTGATCAGCCCTGTGATGGACTGGTGATCCTCCCTGTGCTGGATTGGTGATCCTCCCTGTGATGGACTGGTGATCCTCCCTGTGATGGACTGGTGATCAGCCCTGTGTTAGACTGGTGATCCTCCCTGTGTTGGACTGGTGATCAGCCCTGTGTTGGACCGGTGATGAGCCCTGTGTTGGACTGGTGATCCTCCCTTTGATGGACTGGTGATCCTCCCTTTGATGGGCTGGTTACCAGCGCTGTGATGGACTGGTGATCCTCCCGGTGATGGACTGGTGATCAGCCCTGTGTTAGAAAGGTGATCCTCCCTGTGGTGGACTGGTGATCAGCACTGTGTTGGACCGGTGATGAGCCCTGTGTTGCACTGGTGATCCTCCCTTTGATGGGCTGGTTATCAGCCCTGTGATGGACTGGTGATCCTCCCTGTGCTAGATTGGTGATCCTCCCTGTGATGGACTAGTGATCCTCCCTGTGATGGACTGGTGATCAGCCCTGTGATGGACTGGTGATCCTTCCTGTATTGGACTGGTGATCCTCCCTGTGATGGACTGGTGATCCTCCCTGTGTTGGACTGGTGATCAGACCTGTGATGGACTGGTGATGAGCCCTGTGATGGACTGGTGATCAGCCCTATGTTGGACTGGTGATCAGACCTGTGATGGACTGGTGATGAGCCCTGTCATGGACTGGTGATCCTCCCTGTGATGGATTGGTGATCCTCCCTCTGATGGACTGGTGATCAGCCCTGTGATGGACTGGTGATCCTCCCTGTGATGGATTGGTGATCCTCCCTGTGATGGACTGGTGATCCTCCCTGTGATGGACTGGTGATCAGCCCTGTTATGGACTGGTGATCAGACCTGTGATGGACTGGTGATCAGCCCATCGATGGACTGGTGATCCTCCCGGTGATGGACTGGTGATCAGCCCTGTGTTAGACTGGTGATCCTCTCTGTGTTGGACTGGTGATCAGCCCTGTGTTGGACCGGTGATGAGCCCTGTGTTGGACTGGTGATCCTCCCTTTGATGGACTGGTGATCCTCCCTTTGATGGGCTGGTTATCAGCCCTGTGATGGACTGGTGATCCTCCCTTTGATGGACTGGTGATCCTCCCTTTGATGGACTGGTTATAGCCCCTTTGATGGACTGGTTATCAGCCATGTGATGGACTGGTGATCCTCCCTTTGATGGACTGGTGATCAGCCCTGTGATGGACTGGTGATCCTCCTTGTTATGGACTGGTGATCCTCCCTCTGATGGACTGGTGATCAGCCCTGTGATGGACTGGTGATCCTCCCTGTGCTGGATTCGTGATCCTCCCTGTGATGGACTGGTGATCCTCCCTGTGATGGACTGGTGATCCTCCCTGTGATGGACTGGTGATCAGCACTGTGATGGACTGGTGATCCTCCCTGTGATGGACTGGTGATCCTCCCTCTGATGGACTGGTGATCAGCCCTATGATGGACTGGTGATCCTCTCTGTGATGGACTGGTGATCCTCCCTTTGATGGACTGGTGATCATCCCTTTGATGGACTGGTTATAACCCCTTCGATGGACTGGTTATCAGCCATGTGATGGATTGGTGATCCTCCCTTTTATGGACTGGTTTTCAGCCCTGTGATGGACTGGTGATCCTCCTTTTGATGGACTGGGTATCCTCCCTCTGATGGACTGGTGATCAGCCCTGTGATGGACTGGTGATCCTCCCTTTGATGGACTGGTGATCAGCCCTGTGATGGACTAGTGATCCTCCCTGTGATGGACTGGTGATCAGCCCTGTGATGGACTGGTGATCCTTCCTGTATTGGACTGGTGATCCTCCCTGTGATGGACTGGTGATCCTCCCTGTGTTGGACTGGTGATCAGACCTGTGATGGACTGGTGATCCTTTCTGTGATGGACTGGTGATGAGCACTGTGATGGACTGGTGATCAGCCCTGTGTTGGACTGGTGATCCTCCCTGTGCTGGATTGGTGATCCTCCCTGTGATGGACTGGTGATCCTCCCTGTGATGGACTGGTGATCAGCCCTGTGATGGACTGGTGATCCTCCCTGTGATGGACTGGTGATCCTTCCTCTGATGGACTGGTGATCCTCCCTGTGATGGACTGGTGATCAGCCCTGTGTTAGACTGGTGATCCTCCCTGTGTTGGACTGGTGATAAGCACTGTGTTGGACCGGTGATGAGCCCTGTGTTGCACTGGTGATCCTCCCTTTGATGGGCTGGTTATCAGCCCTGTGATGGACTGGTGATCCTCCCTGTGCTAGATTGGTGATCCTCCCTGTGATGGACTAGTGATCCTCCCTGTGATGGACTGGTGATCAGCCCTGTGATGGACTGGTGATCCTCCCTGTATTGGACTGGTGATCCTCCCTGTGATGGACTGGTGATCCTCCCTGTGTTGGACTGGTGATCAGACCTGTGATGGACTGGTGATGAGCCCTGTGATGGACTGGTGATCAGCCCTATGTTGGACTGGTGATCAGACCTGTGATGGACTGGTGATGAGCCCTGTCATGGACTGGTGATCCTCCCTGTGATGGATTGGTGATCCTCCCTCTGATGGACTGGTGATCAGCCCTGTGATGGACTGGTGATCCTCCCTGTGATGGATTGGTGATCCTCCCTGTGATGAACTGGTGTTCCTCCCTGTGATGGACTGGTGATCAGCCCTGTTATGGACTGGTGATCAGACCTGTGATGGACTGGTGATCAGCCCATCGATGGACTGGTGATCCTCCCGGTGATGGACTGGTGATCAGCCCTGTGTTAGACTGTTGATCCTCTCTGTGTTGGACTGGTGATCAGCCCTGTGTTGGACCGGTGATGAGCCCTGTGTTGGACTGGTGATCCTCCCTTTGATGGGCTGGTTATCGGCCCTGTGATGGACTGGTGATCCTCCCTTTGATGGACTGGTGATCCTCTCTTTGATGGACTGGTTATAGCCCCTTTGATGGACTGGTTATCAGCCATGTGATGGACTGGTGATCCTCCCTTTGATGGACTGGTGATCAGCCCTGTGATGGACTGGTGATCCTCCTTGTTATGGACTGGTGATCCTCCCTCTGATGGACTGGTGATCAGCCCTGTGATGGACTGGTGATCCTCCCTGTGCTGGATTCGTGATCCTCCCTGTGATGGACTGGTGATCCTCCCTGTGATGGACTGGTGATCAGCACTGTGATGGACTGGTGATCCTCCCTGTGATGGACTGGTGATCCTCCCTCTGATGGACTGGTGATCAGCCCTATGATGGACTGGTGATCCTCTCTGTGATGGACTGGTGATCCTCCCTTTGATGGACTGGTGATCATCCCTTTGATGGACTGGTTATAACCCCTTCGATGGACTGGTTATCAGCCATGTGATGGATTGGTGATCCTCCCTTTTATGGACTGGTTTTCAGCCATGTGATGGACTGGTGATCAGACCTGTGATGGACTGGTTATCAGCCATGTGATGGACTGGTGATCCTCCCTTTGATGGACTGGTGATCCTTCCTGTATTGGACTGGTGATCAGACCTGTGTTGGACTGGTGATCAGACCTGTGATGGACTGGTGATGAGCCCTGTGATGGACTGGTGATCAGCCCTATGTTGAACTGGTGATCAGCCCTGTGATGGACTGGTGATCCTACCTGTGCTGGATTAGTGATCCTCCCTGTGATGGACTGGTGATCCTCCCTGTGATGGACTGGTGATCAGCCCTGTGATGGACTGGTGATCCTCCCTTTGATGGACTGGTGATCAGCCCTGTGATGGACTGGTGATCCTCCCGGTGATGGACTGGTGATCAGCCCTGTTTTAGACTGGTGATCCTCCCTGTGTTGGACTGGTGATCAGCCCTGTGTTGGACCGGTGATGAGCCCTGTGTTGGACTGGTGATCCTCCCTTTGATGGACTTGTGATCCTCCCTTTGATGGGCTGGTTATCAGCCCTGTGATGGACTGGTGATCCTCCCTTTGATGGACTGGTGATCCTCTCTTTGATGGACTGGTTACAGCCCCTTTGATGGACTGGTTATCAGCCATGTGATGGACTGGTGATCCTCCCTTTGATGGACTGGTTATCAGCCATGTGATGGACTGGTAATCCTCCATTTGATGGACTGGTGATCAGCCCTGTGATGGACTGGTGATCAGCCCTGTGATGGACTGGTGATCCTCCCTTTGATGGACTGGTGATCAGCCCTGTGATGGACTGGTGATCCTCCCGGTGATGGACTGGTGATCAGCCCTGTTTTAGACTGGTGATCCTCCCTGTGTTGGACTGGTGATCAGCCCTATGTTGGACCGGTGATGAGCCCTGTGTTGGACTGGTGATCCTCCCTTTGATGGACTGGTGATCCTCCCTTTGATGGGCTGGTTACCAGCCCTGTGATGGACTGGTGATCCTCCCTTTGATGGACTGGTGATCCTCCCTTTGATGGACTGGTTATAGCCCCTGTGATGGACTGGTTATCAGCCATGTGATGGACTGGTGATCCTCCCTTTGATGGACTGGTGATCCTTCCTGTATTGGACTGGTGATCAGACCTGTGTTGGACTGGTGATCAGACCTGTGATGGACTGGTGATGAGCCCTGTGATGGACTGGTGATCAGCCCTATGTTGAACTGGTGATCAGCCCTGTGATGGACTGGTGATCCTACCTGTGCTGGATTAGTGATCCTCCCTGTGATGGACTGGTGATCCTCCCTGTGATGGACTGGTGATCAGCCCTGTGATGGACTGGTGATCCTCCCGGTGATGGACTGGTGATCAGCCCTGTTTTAGACTGGTGATCCTCCCTGTGTTGGACTGGTGATCAGCCCTGTGTTGGACCGGTGATGAGCCCTGTGTTGGACTGGTGATCCTCCCTTTGATGGACTTGTGATCCTCCCTTTGATGGGCTGGTTATCAGCCCTGTGATGGACTGGTGATCCTCCCTTTGATGGACTGGTGATCCTCTCTTTGATGGACTGGTTACAGCCCCTTTGATGGACTGGTTATCAGCCATGTGATGGACTGGTGATCCTCCCTTTGATGGACTGGTTATCAGCCATGTGATGGACTGGTAATCCTCCCTGTGATGGACTGGTGATCCTTTCTGTGATGGACTGCTGATGAGCACTGTGATGGACTGGTGATCAGCCATGTGATGGACTGGTAATCCTCCATTTGATGGACTGGTGATCAGCCCTGTGATGGACTGGTGATCAGCCCTGTGATGGACTGGTGATCCTCCCTGTGCTGGATTGGTGATCCTCCCTGTGATGGACTGGTGATCCTCCCTGTGATGGACTGGTGATCAGCCCTGTGTTAGACTGGTGATCCTCCCTGTGTTGGACTGGTGATCAGCCCTGTGTTGGACCGGTGATGAGCCCTGTGTTGGACTGGTGATCCTCCCTTTGATGGACTGGTGATCCTCCCTTTGATGGGCTGGTTACCAGCGCTGTGATGGACTGGTGATCCTCCCTTTGATGGACTGGTGATCCTCCCTTTGATGGACTGGTTATAGCCCCTGTGATGGACTGGTTATCAGCCATGTGATGGACTGGTGATCCTCCCTTTGATGGACTGGTTATAGCCCCTGTGATGGACTGGTTATCAGCCATGTGATGGACTGGTGATCCTCCCTGTGATGGATTGGTGATCCTCCCTGTGATGGACTGTTGATCCTCCCTGTGATGGACTGGTGATCCTCCCTCTGATGGACTGGTGATCCTCCCTGTGATGGACTGGTGATCCTTTCTGTGATGGACTGGTGATGAGCCCTGTGATGGACTGGTGATCAGCCCTGTGTTGGACTGGTGATCCTCCCTGTGATGGACTGGTGATCGTCCCTGTGATGGACTGGTTATAGCCCCTGTGATGGACTGGTAATCAGCCATGTGATGGACTGGTGATCCTCCCTGTGATGGATTGGTGATCCTCCCTGTGATGGACTGTTGATCCTCCCTGTGATGGACTGGTGATCCTCCCTCTGATGGACTGGTGATCTTCCCTGTGATGGACTGGTGATCCTTTCTGTGATGGACTGGTGATGAGCACTGTGATGGACTGGTGATCAGCCCTGTGTTGGACTGGTGATCCTCCCTGTGCTGGATTGGTGATCCTCCCTGTGATGGACTGGTGATCCTCCCTGTGATGGACTGGTGATCAGCCCTGTGATGGACTGGTGATCCTCCCTGTGTTGGACTGGTGATCCTTCCTCTGATGGACTGGTGATCCTCCCTGTGATGGACTGGTGATCAGCCCTGTGATGGACTGTTGATCCTCCCGGTGATGGACTGGTGATCAGCCCTGTGTTAGACTGGTGATCCTCCCTGTGTTGGACTGGTGATCAGCACTGTGTTGGACCGGTGATGAGCCCTGTGTTGCACTGGTGATCCTCCCTTTGATGGGCTGGTTATCAGCCCTGTGATGGACTGGTGATCCTCCCTTTGATGGACTGGTGATCCTCCCTTTGATGGACTGGTTATAGCCCCTTTGATGGACTGGTTATCAGCCATGTGATGGACTGGTGATCCTCCCTTTGATGGACTGGTGATCAGCCCTGTGATGGACTGGTGATCCTCCTTGTTATGGACTGGTGATCCTCCCTCTGATGGACTGGTGATCAGCCCTGTGATGGACTGGTGATCCTCCCTGTGCTGGATTCGTGATCCTCCCTGTGATGGACTGGTGATCCTCCCTGTGATGGACTGGTGATCAGCACTGTGATGGACTGGTGATCCTCCCTGTGATGGACTGGTGATCCTCCCTCTGATGGACTGGTGATCAGCCCTATGATGGACTGGTGATCCTCTCTGTGATGGACTGGTGATCCTCCCTTTGATGGACTGGTGATCATCCCTTTGATGGACTGGTTATAACCCCTTCGATGGACTGGTTATCAGCCATGTGATGGATTGGTGATCCTCCCTTTTATGGACTGGTTTTCAGCCCTGTGATGGACTGGTGATCCTCCTTTTGATGGACTGGGTATCCTCCCTCTGATGGACTGGTGATCAGCCCTGTGATGGACTGGTGATCCTCCCTTTGATGGACTGGTGATCAGCCCTGTGATGGACTAGTGATCCTCCCTGTGATGGAGTGGTGATCAGCCCTGTGATGGACTGGTGATCCTTCCTGTATTGGACTGGTGATCCTCCCTGTGATGGACTGGTGATCCTCCCTGTGTTGGACTGGTGATCAGACCTGTGATGGACTGATGATCCTTTCTGTGATGGACTGGTGATGAGCACTGTGATGGACTGGTGATCAGCCCTGTGTTGGACTGGTGATCCTCCCTGTGCTGGATTGGTGATCCTCCCTGTGATGGACTGGTGATCCTCCCTGTGATGGACTGGTGATCAGCCCTGTGATGGACTGGTGATCCTCCCTGTGATGGACTGGTGATCCTTCCTCTGATGGACTGGTGATCCTCCCTGTGATGGACTGGTGATCAGCCCTGTGATGGACTGTTGATCCTCCCGGTGATGGACTGGTGATCAGCCCTGTGTTAGACTGGTGATCCTCCCTGTGTTGGACTGGTGATCAGCACTGTGTTGGACCGGTGATGAGCCCTGTGTTGCACTGGTGATCCTCCCTTTGATGGGCTGGTTATCAGCCCTGTGATGGACTGGTGATCCTCCCTGTGCTAGATTGGTGATCCTCCCTGTGATGGACTAGTGATCCTCCCTGTGATGGACTGGTGATCAGCCCTGTGATGGACTGGTGATCCTCCCTGTATTGGACTGGTGATCCTCCCTGTGATGGACTGGTGATCCTCCCTGTGTTGGACTGGTGATCAGACCTGTGATGGACTGGTGATGAGCCCTGTGATGGACTGGTGATCAGCCCTATGTTGGACTGGTGATCAGACCTGTGATGGACTGGTGATGAGCCCTGTCATGGACTGGTGATCCTCCCTGTGATGGATTGGTGATCCTCCCTCTGATGGACTGGTGATCAGCCCTGTGATGGACTGGTGATCCTCCCTGTGATGGATTGGTGATCCTCCCTGTGATGGACTGTTGATCCTCCCTGTGATGGACTGGTGATCCTCCCTCTGATGGACTGGTGATCCTCCCTGTGATGGACTGGTGATCCTTTCTGTGATGGACTGGTGATGAGCCCTGTGATGGACTGGTGATCAGCCCTGTGTTGGACTGGTGATCCTCCCTGTGATGGACTGGTGATCGTCCCTGTGATGGACTGGTTATAGCCCCTGTGATGGACTGGTTATCAGCCATGTGATGGACTGGTGATCCTCCAGGTGATGGATTGGTGATCCTCCCTCTGATGGACTGGTGATCCTCCCTTTGATGGACTGGTGATCCTCCCTTTGATGGGCTGGTTACCAGCGCTGTGATGGACTGGTGATCCTCCCTTTGATGGACTGGTGATCCTCCCTTTGATGGACTGGTTATAGCCCCTGTGATGGACTGGTTATCAGCCATGTGATGGACTGGTGATCCTCCCTGTGATGGATTGGTGATCCTCCCTGTGATGGACTGTTGATCCTCCCTGTGATGGACTGGTGATCCTCCCTCTGATGGACTGGTGATCCTCCCTGTGATGGACTGGTGATCCTTTCTGTGATGGACTGGTGATGAGCCCTGTGATGGACTGGTGATCAGCCCTGTGTTGGACTGGTGATCAGACCTGTGATGGACTGGTGATGAGCCCTGTGATGGACTGGTGATCAGCCCTATGTTGAACTGGTGATCAGCCCTGTGATGGACTGGTGATCCTACCTCTAATGGACTGGTGATCAGCCCTGTGATGGACTGGTGATCCTACCTGTGCTGGATTAGTGATCCTCCCTGTAATGGACTGGTGATCCTCCCTGTGATGGACTGGTGATCCTCCCTTTGATGGACTGGTGATGAGCCCTGTGATGGACTGGTGATCAGCCCTGTGTTGGACTGGTGATCCTCCCTGTGTTGGACTGGTGATCAGCCCTATGTTGGACCGGTGATCAGCCCTGTGATGGACTGGTGATCCTACCTGTGCTGGATTAGTGATCCTCCCTGTGATGGACTGGTGATCCTCCCTGTGATGGACTGGTGATCAGCCCTGTGATGGACTGGTGATCCTCCCTTTGATGGACTGGTGATCAGCCCTGTGATGGACTGGTGATCCTCCCGGTGATGGACTGGTGATCAGCCCTGTTTTAGACTGGTGATCCTCCCTGTGTTGGACTGGTGATCAGCCCTGTGTTGGACCGGTGATGAGCCCTGTGTTGGACTGGTGATCCTCCCTTTGATGGACTTGTGATCCTCCCTTTGATGGGCTGGTTATCAGCCCTGTGATGGACTGGTGATCCTCCCTTTGATGGACTGGTGATCCTCTCTTTGATGGACTGGTTACAGCCCCTTTGATGGACTGGTTATCAGCCATGTGATGGACTGGTGATCCTCCCTTTGATGGACTGGTTATCAGCCATGTGATGGACTGGTAATCCTCCATTTGATGGACTGGTGATCAGCCCTGTGATGGACTGGTGATCAGCCCTGTGATGGACTGGTGATCCTCCCTGTGATGGACTGGTGATCCTCCCTCTGATGGACTGGTGATCAGCCCTATGATGGACTGGTGATCCTCTCTGTGATGGACTGGTGATCCTCCCTTTGATGGACTGGTGATGAGCCCTGTGATGGACTGGTGATCAGCCCTGTGTTGGACTGGTGATCCTCCCTGTGTTGGACTGGTGATCAGCCCTGTGTTGGACCGGTGATGAGCCCTGTGTTGGACTGGTGATCCTCCCTTTGATGGACTGGTGATCCTCCCTTTGATGGGCTGGTTACCAGCCCTGTGATGGACTGGTGATCCTCCCTTTGATGGACTGGTGATCCTCCCTTTGATGGACTGGTTATAGCCCCTGTGATGGACTGGTTATCAGCCATGTGATGGACTGGTGATCCTCCCTTTGATGGACTGGTGATCCTTCCTGTATTGGACTGGTGATCAGACCTGTGTTGGACTGGTGATCAGACCTGTGATGGACTGGTGATGAGCCCTGTGATGGACTGGTGATCAGCCCTATGTTGAACTGGTGATCAGACCTGTGATGGACTGGTGATGAGCCCTGTCATGGACTGGTTATCCTCCTTGTGATGGACTGGTGATCCTCCCTCTAATGGACTGGTGATCAGCCCTGTGATGGACTGGTGATCCTACCTGTGCTGGATTAGTGATCCTCCCTGTAATGGACTGGTGATCCTCCCTGTGATGGACTGGTGATCCTCCCTTTGATGGACTGGTGATGAGCCCTGTGATGGACTGGTGATCAGCCCTGTGTTGGACTGGTGATCCTCCCTGTGTTGGACTGGTGATCAGCCCTATGTTGGACCGGTGATGAGCCCTGTGTTGGACTGGTGATCCTCCCTTTGATGGACTGGTGATCCTCCCTTTGATGGGCTGGTTACCAGCCCTGTGATGGACTGGTGATCCTCCCTTTGATGGACTGGTGATCCTCCCTTTGATGGACTGGTTATAGCCCCTGTGATGGACTGGTTATCAGCCATGTGATGGACTGGTGATCCTCCCTTTGATGGACTGGTGATCCTTCCTGTATTGGACTGGTGATCAGACCTGTGTTGGACTGGTGATCAGACCTGTGATGGACTGGTGATGAGCCCTGTGATGGACTGGTGATCAGCCCTATGTTGAACTGGTGATCAGCCCTGTGATGGACTGGTGATCCTACCTCTAATGGACTGGTGATCAGCCCTGTGATGGACTGGTGATCCTACCTGTGCTGGATTAGTGATCCTCCCTGTAATGGACTGGTGATCCTCCCTGTGATGGACTGGTGATCCTCCCTTTGATGGACTGGTGATGGGCCCTGTGATGGACTGGTGATCAGCCCTGTGTTGGACTGGTGATCCTCCCTGTGTTGGACTGGTGATCAGCCCTATGTTGGACCGGTGATGAGCCCTGTGTTGGACTGGTGATCCTCCCTTTGATGGACTGGTGATCCTCCCTTTGATGGGCTGGTTACCAGCCCTGTGATGGACTGGTGATCCTCCTTTTGATGGACTGGTGATCCTCCCTTTGATGGACTGGTTATAGCCCCTGTGATGGACTGGTTATCAGCCATGTGATGGACTGGTGATCCTCCCTTTGATGGACTGGTGATCCTTCCTGTATTGGACTGGTGATCAGACCTGTGTTGGACTGGTGATCAGACCTGTGATGGACTGGTGATGAGCCCTGTGATGGACTGGTGATCAGCCCTATGTTGAACTGGTGATCAGCCCTGTGATGGACTGGTGATCCTACCTGTGCTGGATTAGTGATCCTCCCTGTGATGGACTGGTGATCCTCCCTGTGAAGGACTGGTGATCAGCCCTGTGATGGACTGGTGATCCTCCCTTTGATGGACTGGTGATCAGCCCTGTGATGGACTGGTGATCCTCCCGGTGATGGACTGGTGATCAGCCCTGTTTTAGACTGGTGATCCTCCCTGTGTTGGACTGGTGATCAGCCCTGTGTTGGACCGGTGATGAGCCCTGTGTTGGACTGGTGATCCTCCCTTTGATGGACTTGTGATCCTCCCTTTGATGGGCTGGTTATCAGCCCTGTGATGGACTGGTGATCCTCCCTTTGATGGACTGGTGATCCTCTCTTTGATGGACTGGTTACAGCCCCTTTGATGGACTGGTTATCAGCCATGTGATGGACTGGTGATCCTCCCTTTGATGGACTGGTTATCAGCCATGTGATGGACTGGTAATCCTCCATTTGATGGACTGGTGATCAGCCCTGTGATGGACTGGTGATCAGCCCTGTGATGGACTGGTGATCCTCCCTTTGATGGACTGGTGATCCTCCCTTTGATGGACTGGTTATAGCCCCTGTGATGGACTGGTTATCAGCCATGTGATGGACTGGTGATCCTCCCTGTGATGGACTGGTGATCAGCCCTGTGATGGACTGGTGATCCTCCCTGTGATGGACTGGTGATCCTCCTTGTTATGGACTGGTGATCCTCCCTGTGATGGACTGGTGATCAGCCCTGTGATGGACTGGTGATCCTCCCTGTGCTGGATTGGTGATCCTCCCTGTGTTGGACTGGTGATCAGACCTGTGATGGACTGGTGATGAGCCCTGTGATGGACTGGTGATCAGCCCTATGTTGGACTGGTGATCAGACCTGTGATGGACTGGTGATGAGCCCTGTCATGGACTGGTGATCCTCCCTGTGATGGATTGGTGATCCTCCCTCTGATGGACTGGTGATCAGCCCTGTGATGGACTGGTGATCCTCCCTGTGATGGATTGGTGATCCTCCCTGTGATGGACTGGTGTTCCTCCCTGTGATGGACTGGTGATCAGCCCTGTTATGGACTGGTGATCAGACCTGTGATGGACTGGTGATCAGCCCATCGATGAACTGGTGATCCTCCCGGTGATGGACTGGTGACCCTCCCTTTGATGGACTGGTGATCCTCCCTTTGATGGACTGGTTATAGCCCCTGTGATGGACTGGTTATCAGCCATGTGATGGACTGGTGATCAGCCCTGTGTTGGACCGGTGATGAGCCCTTTGTTGGACTGGTGGTCCTCCCTTTGATGGACTGGTGATCCTCCCTTTGATGGGCTGGTTACCAGCGCTGTGATGGACTGGTGATCCTCCCTTTGATGGACTGGTGATCCTCCCTTTGATGGACTGGTTATAGCCCCTGTGATGGACTGGTTATCAGCCATGTGATGGACTGGTGATCCTCCCTGTGATGGATTGGTGATCCTCCCTGTGATGGACTGTTGATCCTCCCTGTGATGGACTGGTGATCCTCCCTCTGATGGACTGGTGATCCTCCCTGTGATGTACTGGTGATCCTTTCTGTGATGGACTGGTGATGAGCCCTGTGATGGACTGGTGATCAGCCCTGTGTTGGACTGGTGATCCTCCCTGTGATGGACTGGTGATCGTCCCTGTGATGGACTGGTTATAGCCCCTGTGATGGACTGGTTATCAGCCATGTGATGGACTGGTGATCCTCCCTGTGATGGATTGGTGATCCTCCCTGTGATGGACTGTTGATCCTCCCTGTGATGGACTGGTGATCCTCCCTCTGATGGACTGGTGATCCTCCCTGTGATGGACTGGTGATCCTTTCTGTGATGGACTGCTGATAAGCACTGTGATGGACTGGTGATCAGCCCTGTGTTGGACTGGTGATCCTCCCTGTGCTGGATTGGTGATCGTCCCTGTGATGGACTGGTGATCCTCCCTGTGATGGACTGGTGATCAGCCCTGTGATGGACTGGTGATCCTCCCTGTGATGGACTGGTAATCCTTCCTCTGATGGACTGGTGATCCTCCCTGTGATGGACTGGTGATCAGCCCTGTGATGGACTGTTGATCCTCCCGGTGATGGACTGGTGATCAGCCCTGTGTTAGACTGGTGATCCTCCCTGTGGTGGACTGGTGATCAGCACTGTGTTGGACCGGTGATGAGCCCTGTGTTGCACTGGTGATCCTCCCTTTGATGGGCTGGTTATCAGCCCTGTGATGGACTGGTGATCCTCCCTGTGCTAGATTGGTGATCCTCCCTGTGATGGACTAGTGATCCTCCCTGTGATGGACTGGTGATCAGCCCTGTGATGGACTGGTGATCCTTCCTGTATTGGACTGGTGATCCTCCCTGTGATGGACTGGTGATCCTCCCTGTGTTGGACTGGTGATCAGACCTGTGATGGACTGGTGATGAGCTCTGTGATGGACTGGTGATCAGCCCTATGTTGGACTGGTGATCAGACCTGTGATGGACTGGTGATGAGCCCTGTCATGGACTGGTGATCCTCCCTGTGATGGATTGGTGATCCTCCCTCTGATGGACTGGTGATCAGCCCTGTGATGGACTGGTGATCCTCCCTGTGATGGATTGGTGATCCTCCCTGTGATGGACTGGTGATCCTCCCTGTGATGGACTGGTGATCAGCCCTGTTATGGACTGGTGATCAGACCTGTGATGGACTGGTGATCAGCCCATCGATGGACTGGTGATCCTCCCGGTGATGGACTGGTGATCAGCCCTGTGTTAGACTCGTGATCCTCTCTGTGTTGGACTGGTGATCAGCCCTGTGTTGGACCGGTGATGAGCCCTGTGTTGGACTGGTGATCCTCCCTTTGATGGACTGGTGATCCTCCCTTTGATGGGCTGGTTATCAGCCCTGTGATGGACTGGTGATCCTCCCTTTGATGGACTGGTGATCCTCCCTTTGATGGACTGGTTATAGCCCCTTTGATGGACTGGTTATCAGCCATGTGATGGACTGGTGATCCTCCCTTTGATGGACTGGTGATCAGCCCTGTGATGGACTGGTGATCCTCCTTGTTATGGACTGGTGATCCTCCCTCTGATGGACTGGTGATCAGCCCTGTGATGGACTGTTGATCCTCCCTGTGATGGACTGGTGATCCTCCCTCTGATGGACTGGTGATCCTCCCTGTGATGGACTGGTGATCCTTTCTGTGATGGACTGGTGATGAGCCCTGTGATGGACTGGTGATCAGCCCTGTGTTGGACTGGTGATCCTCCCTGTGATGGACTGGTGATCGTCCCTGTGATGGACTGGTTATAGCCCCTGTGATGGACTGGTTATCAGCCATGTGATGGACTGGTGATCCTCCCTGTGATGGATTGGTGATCCTCCCTGTGATGGACTGTTGATCCTCCCTGTGATGGACTGGTGATCCTCCCTCTGATGGACTGGTGATCCTCCCTGTGATGGACTGGTGATCCTTTCTGTGATGGACTGCTGATGAGCACTGTGATGGACTGGTGATCAGCCCTGTGTTGGACTGGTGATCCTCCCTGTGCTGGATTGGTGATCTTCCCTGTGATGGACTGGTGATCCTCCCTGTGATGGACTGGTGATCAGCCCTGTGATGGACTGGTGATCCTCCCTGTGATGGACTGGTGATCCTTCCTCTGATGGACTGGTGATCCTCCCTGTGATGGACTGGTGATCAGCCCTGTGATGGACTGTTGATCCTCCCGGTGATGGACTGGTGATCAGCCCTGTGTTAGAAAGGTGATCCTCCCTGTGGTGGACTGGTGATCAGCACTGTGTTGGACCGGTGATGAGCCCTGTGTTGCACTGGTGATCCTCCCTTTGATGGGCTGGTTATCAGCCCTGTGATGGACTGGTGATCCTCCCTGTGCTAGATTGGTGATCCTCCCTGTGATGGACTAGTGATCCTCCCTGTGATGGACTGGTGATCAGCCCTGTGATGGACTGGTGATCCTTCCTGTATTGGACTGGTGATCCTCCCTGTGATGGACTGGTGATCCTCCCTGTGTTGGACTGGTGATCAGACCTGTGATGGACTGGTGATGAGCCCTGTGATGGACTGGTGATCAGCCCTATGTTGGACTGGTGATCAGACCTGTGATGGACTGGTGATGAGCCCTGTCATGGACTGGTGATCCTCCCTGTGATGGATTGGTGATCCTCCCTCTGATGGACTGGTGATCAGCCCTGTGATGGACTGGTGATCCTCCCTGTGATGGACTGGTGATCAGCCCTGTGATGGACTGGTGATCCTCCCTGTGATGGACTGGTAATCCTTCCTCTGATGGACTGGTGATCCTCCCTGTGATGGACTGGTGATCAGCCCTGTGATGGACTGTTGATCCTCCCGGTGATGGACTGGTGATCAGCCCTGTGTTAGACTGGTGATCCTCCCTGTGGTGGACTGGTGATCAGCACTGTGTTGGACCGGTGATGAGCCCTGTGTTGCACTGGTGATCCTCCCTTTGATGGGCTGGTTATCAGCCCTGTGATGGACTGGTGATCCTCCCTGTGCTAGATTGGTGATCCTCCCTGTGATGGACTAGTGATCCTCCCTGTGATGGACTGGTGATCAGCCCTGTGATGGACTGGTGATCCTTCCTGTATTGGACTGGTGATCCTCCCTGTGATGGACTGGTGATCCTCCCTGTGTTGGACTGGTGATCAGACCTGTGATGGACTGGTGATGAGCTCTGTGATGGACTGGTGATCAGCCCTATGTTGGACTGGTGATCAGACCTGTGATGGACTGGTGATGAGCCCTGTCATGGACTGGTGATCCTCCCTGTGATGGATTGGTGATCCTCCCTCTGATGGACTGGTGATCAGCCCTGTGATGGACTGGTGATCCTCCCTGTGATGGATTGGTGATCCTCCCTGTGATGGACTGGTGATCCTCCCTGTGATGGACTGGTGATCAGCCCTGTTATGGACTGGTGATCAGACCTGTGATGGACTGGTGATCAGCCCATCGATGGACTGGTGATCCTCCCGGTGATGGACTGGTGATCAGCCCTGTGTTAGACTCGTGATCCTCTCTGTGTTGGACTGGTGATCAGCCCTGTGTTGGACCGGTGATGAGCCCTGTGTTGGACTGGTGATCCTCCCTTTGATGGACTGGTGATCCTCCCTTTGATGGGCTGGTTATCAGCCCTGTGATGGACTGGTGATCCTCCCTTTGATGGACTGGTGATCCTCCCTTTGATGGACTGGTTATAGCCCCTTTGATGGACTGGTTATCAGCCATGTGATGGACTGGTGATCCTCCCTTTGATGGACTGGTGATCAGCCCTGTGATGGACTGGTGATCCTCCTTGTTATGGACTGGTGATCCTCCCTCTGATGGACTGGTGATCAGCCCTGTGATGGACTGTTGATCCTCCCTGTGATGGACTGGTGATCCTCCCTCTGATGGACTGGTGATCCTCCCTGTGATGGACTGGTGATCCTTTCTGTGATGGACTGGTGATGAGCCCTGTGATGGACTGGTGATCAGCCCTGTGTTGGACTGGTGATCCTCCCTGTGATGGACTGGTGATCGTCCCTGTGATGGACTGGTTATAGCCCCTGTGATGGACTGGTTATCAGCCATGTGATGGACTGGTGATCCTCCCTGTGATGGATTGGTGATCCTCCCTGTGATGGACTGTTGATCCTCCCTGTGATGGACTGGTGATCCTCCCTCTGATGGACTGGTGATCCTCCCTGTGATGGACTGGTGATCCTTTCTGTGATGGACTGCTGATGAGCACTGTGATGGACTGGTGATCAGCCCTGTGTTGGACTGGTGATCCTCCCTGTGCTGGATTGGTGATCTTCCCTGTGATGGACTGGTGATCCTCCCTGTGATGGACTGGTGATCAGCCCTGTGATGGACTGGTGATCCTCCCTGTGATGGACTGGTGATCCTTCCTCTGATGGACTGGTGATCCTCCCTGTGATGGACTGGTGATCCTCCCTCTGATGGACTGGTGATCCTCCCTGTGATGGACTGGTGATCCTTTCTGTGATGGACTGGTGATGAGCCCTGTGATGGACTGGTGATCAGCCCTGTGTTGGACTGGTGATCCTCCCTGTGATGGACTGGTGATCGTCCCTGTGATGGACTGGTTATAGCCCCTGTGATGGACTGGTTATCAGCCATGTGATGGACTGGTGATCCTCCAGGTGATGGATTGGTGATCCTCCCTCTGATGGACTGGTGATCCTCCCTTTGATGGACTGGTGATCCTCCCTTTGATGGGCTGGTTACCAGCGCTGTGATGGACTGGTGATCCTCCCTTTGATGGACTGGTGATCCTCCCTTTGATGGACTGGTTATAGCCCCTGTGATGGACTGGTTATCAGCCATGTGATGGACTGGTGATCCTCCCTGTGATGGATTGGTGATCCTCCCTGTGATGGACTGTTGATCCTCCCTGTGATGGACTGGTGATCCTCCCTCTGATGGACTGGTGATCCTCCCTGTGATGGACTGGTGATCCTTTCTGTGATGGACTGGTGATGAGCCCTGTGATGGACTGGTGATCAGCCCTGTGTTGGACTGGTGATCAGACCTGTGATGGACTGGTGATGAGCCCTGTGATGGACTGGTGATCAGCCCTATGTTGAACTGGTGATCAGCCCTGTGATGGACTGGTGATCCTACCTCTAATGGACTGGTGATCAGCCCTGTGATGGACTGGTGATCCTACCTGTGCTGGATTAGTGATCCTCCCTGTAATGGACTGGTGATCCTCCCTGTGATGGACTGGTGATCCTCCCTTTGATAGACTGGTGATGAGCCCTGTGATGGACTGGTGATCAGCCCTGTGTTGGACTGGTGATCCTCCCTGTGTTGGACTGGTGATCAGCCCTATGTTGGACCGGTGATCAGCCCTGTGATGGACTGGTGATCCTACCTGTGCTGGATTAGTGATCCTCCCTGTGATGGACTGGTGATCCTCCCTGTGATGGACTGGTGATCAGCCCTGTGATGGACTGGTGATCCTCCCTTTGATGGACTGGTGATCAGCCCTGTGATGGACTGGTGATCCTCCCGGTGATGGACTGGTGATCAGCCCTGTTTTAGACTGGTGATCCTCCCTGTGTTGGACTGGTGATCAGCCCTGTGTTGGACCGGTGATGAGCCCTGTGTTGGACTGGTGATCCTCCCTTTGATGGACTTGTGATCCTCCCTTTGATGGGCTGGTTATCAGCCCTGTGATGGACTGGTGATCCTCCCTTTGATGGACTGGTGATCCTCTCTTTGATGGACTGGTTACAGCCCCTTTGATGGACTGGTTATCAGCCATGTGATGGACTGGTGATCCTCCCTTTGATGGACTGGTTATCAGCCATGTGATGGACTGGTAATCCTCCATTTGATGGACTGGTGATCAGCCCTGTGATGGACTGGTGATCAGCCCTGTGATGGACTGGTGATCCTCCCTGTGATGGACTGGTGATCCTCCCTCTGATGGACTGGTGATCAGCCCTATGATGGACTGGTGATCCTCTCTGTGATGGACTGGTGATCCTCCCTTTGATGGACTGGTGATGAGCCCTGTGATGGACTGGTGATCAGCCCTGTGTTGGACTGGTGATCCTCCCTGTGTTGGACTGGTGATCAGCCCTGTGTTGGACCGGTGATGAGCCCTGTGTTGGACTGGTGATCCTCCCTTTGATGGACTGGTGATCCTCCCTTTGATGGGCTGGTTACCAGCCCTGTGATGGACTGGTGATCCTCCCTTTGATGGACTGGTGATCCTCCCTTTGATGGACTGGTTATAGCCCCTGTGATGGACTGGTTATCAGCCATGTGATGGACTGGTGATCCTCCCTTTGATGGACTGGTGATCCTTCCTGTATTGGACTGGTGATCAGACCTGTGTTGGACTGGTGATCAGACCTGTGATGGACTGGTGATGAGCCCTGTGATGGACTGGTGATCAGCCCTATGTTGAACTGGTGATCAGACCTGTGATGGACTGGTGATGAGCCCTGTCATGGACTGGTTATCCTCCTTGTGATGGACTGGTGATCCTCCCTCTAATGGACTGGTGATCAGCCCTGTGATGGACTGGTGATCCTACCTGTGCTGGATTAGTGATCCTCCCTGTAATGGACTGGTGATCCTCCCTGTGATGGACTGGTGATCCTCCCTTTGATGGACTGGTGATGAGCCCTGTGATGGACTGGTGATCAGCCCTGTGTTGGACTGGTGATCCTCCCTGTGTTGGACTGGTGATCAGCCCTATGTTGGACCGGTGATGAGCCCTGTGTTGGACTGGTGATCCTCACTTTGATGGACTGGTGATCCTCCCTTTGATGGGCTGGTTACCAGCCCTGTGATGGACTGGTGATCCTCCCTTTGATGGACTGGTGATCCTCCCTTTGATGGACTGGTTATAGCCCCTGTGATGGACTGGTTATCAGCCATGTGATGGACTGGTGATCCTCCCTTTGATGGACTGGGGATCCTTCCTGTATTGGACTGGTGATCAGACCTGTGTTGGACTGGTGATCAGACCTGTGATGGACTGGTGATGAGCCCTGTGATGGACTGGTGATCAGCCCTATGTTGAACTGGTGATCAGCCCTGTGATGGACTGGTGATCCTACCTCTAATGGACTGGTGATCAGCCCTGTGATGGACTGGTGATCCTACCTGTGCTGGATTAGTGATCCTCCCTGTAATGGACTGGTGATCCTCCCTGTGATGGACTGGTGATCCTCCCTTTGATGGACTGGTGATGGGCCCTGTGATGGACTGGTGATCAGCCCTGTGTTGGACTGGTGATCCTCCCTGTGTTGGACTGGTGATCAGCCCTATGTTGGACCGGTGATGAGCCCTGTGTTGGACTGGTGATCCTCCCTTTGATGGACTGGTGATCCTCCCTTTGATGGGCTGGTTACCAGCCCTGTGATGGACTGGTGATCCTCCTTTTGATGGACTGGTGATCCTCCCTTTGATGGACTGGTTATAGCCCCTGTGATGGACTGGTTATCAGCCATGTGATGGACTGGTGATCCTCCCTTTGATGGACTGGTGATCCTTCCTGTATTGGACTGGTGATCAGACCTGTGTTGGACTGGTGATCAGACCTGTGATGGACTGGTGATGAGCCCTGTGATGGACTGGTGATCAGCCCTATGTTGAACTGGTGATCAGCCCTGTGATGGACTGGTGATCCTACCTGTGCTGGATTAGTGATCCTCCCTGTGATGGACTGGTGATCCTCCCTGTGAAGGACTGGTGATCAGCCCTGTGATGGACTGGTGATCCTCCCTTTGATGGACTGGTGATCAGCCCTGTGATGGACTGGTGATCCTCCCGGTGATGGACTGGTGATCAGCCCTGTTTTAGACTGGTGATCCTCCCTGTGTTGGACTGGTGATCAGCCCTGTGTTGGACCGGTGATGAGCCCTGTGTTGGACTGGTGATCCTCCCTTTGATGGACTTGTGATCCTCCCTTTGATGGGCTGGTTATCAGCCCTGTGATGGACTGGTGATCCTCCCTTTGATGGACTGGTGATCCTCTCTTTGATGGACTGGTTACAGCCCCTTTGATGGACTGGTTATCAGCCATGTGATGGACTGGTGATCCTCCCTTTGATGGACTGGTTATCAGCCATGTGATGGACTGGTAATCCTCCATTTGATGGACTGGTGATCAGCCCTGTGATGGACTGGTGATCAGCCCTGTGATGGACTGGTGATCCTCCCTTTGATGGACTGGTGATCCTCCCTTTGATGGACTGGTTATAGCCCCTGTGATGGACTGGTTATCAGCCATGTGATGGACTGGTGATCCTCCCTGTGATGGACTGGTGATCAGCCCTGTGATGGACTGGTGATCCTCCCTGTGATGGACTGGTGATCCTCCTTGTTATGGACTGGTGATCCTCCCTGTGATGGACTGGTGATCAGCCCTGTGATGGACTGGTGATCCTCCCTGTGCTGGATTGGTGATCCTCCCTGTGTTGGACTGGTGATCAGACCTGTGATGGACTGGTGATGAGCCCTGTGATGGACTGGTGATCAGCCCTATGTTGGACTGGTGATCAGACCTGTGATGGACTGGTGATGAGCCCTGTCATGGACTGGTGATCCTCCCTGTGATGGATTGGTGATCCTCCCTCTGATGGACTGGTGATCAGCCCTGTGATGGACTGGTGATCCTCCCTGTGATGGATTGGTGATCCTCCCTGTGATGGACTGGTGTTCCTCCCTGTGATGGACTGGTGATCAGCCCTGTTATGGACTGGTGATCAGACCTGTGATGGACTGGTGATCAGCCCATCGATGAACTGGTGATCCTCCCGGTGATGGACTGGTGACCCTCCCTTTGATGGACTGGTGATCCTCCCTTTGATGGACTGGTTATAGCCCCTGTGATGGACTGGTTATCAGCCATGTGATGGACTGGTGATCAGCCCTGTGTTGGACCGGTGATGAGCCCTTTGTTGGACTGGTGGTCCTCCCTTTGATGGACTGGTGATCCTCCCTTTGATGGGCTGGTTACCAGCGCTGTGATGGACTGGTGATCCTCCCTTTGATGGACTGGTGATCCTCCCTTTGATGGACTGGTTATAGCCCCTGTGATGGACTGGTTATCAGCCATGTGATGGACTGGTGATCCTCCCTGTGATGGATTGGTGATCCTCCCTGTGATGGACTGTTGATCCTCCCTGTGATGGACTGGTGATCCTCCCTCTGATGGACTGGTGATCCTCCCTGTGATGTACTGGTGATCCTTTCTGTGATGGACTGGTGATGAGCCCTGTGATGGACTGGTGATCAGCCCTGTGTTGGACTGGTGATCCTCCCTGTGATGGACTGGTGATCGTCCCTGTGATGGACTGGTTATAGCCCCTGTGATGGACTGGTTATCAGCCATGTGATGGACTGGTGATCCTCCCTGTGATGGATTGGTGATCCTCCCTGTGATGGACTGTTGATCCTCCCTGTGATGGACTGGTGATCCTCCCTCTGATGGACTGGTGATCCTCCCTGTGATGGACTGGTGATCCTTTCTGTGATGGACTGCTGATGAGCACTGTGATGGACTGGTGATCAGCCCTGTTTTAGACTGGTGATCCTCCCTGTGTTGGACTGGTGATCAGCCCTGTGTTGGACCGGTGATGAGCCCTGTGTTGGACTGGTGATCCTCCCTTTGATGGACTTGTGATCCTCCCTTTGATGGGCTGGTTATCAGCCCTGTGATGGACTGGTGATCCTCCCTTTGATGGACTGGTGATCCTCTCTTTGATGGACTGGTTACAGCCCCTTTGATGGACTGGTTATCAGCCATGTGATGGACTGGTGATCCTCCCTTTGATGGACTGGTTATCAGCCATGTGATGGACTGGTAATCCTCCATTTGATGGACTGGTGATCAGCCCTGTGATGGACTGGTGATCAGCCCTGTGATGGACTGGTGATCCTCCCTTTGATGGACTGGTGATCAGCCCTGTGATGGACTGGTGATCCTCCCGGTGATGGACTGGTGATCAGCCCTGTTTTAGACTGGTGATCCTCCCTGTGTTGGACTGGTGATCAGCCCTATGTTGGACCGGTGATGAGCCCTGTGTTGGACTGGTGATCCTCCCTTTGATGGACTGGTGATCCTCCCTTTGATGGGCTGGTTACCAGCCCTGTGATGGACTGGTGATCCTCCCTTTGATGGACTGGTGATCCTCCCTTTGATGGACTGGTTATAGCCCCTGTGATGGACTGGTTATCAGCCATGTGATGGACTGGTGATCCTCCCTTTGATGGACTGGTGATCCTTCCTGTATTGGACTGGTGATCAGACCTGTGTTGGACTGGTGATCAGACCTGTGATGGACTGGTGATGAGCCCTGTGATGGACTGGTGATCAGCCCTATGTTGAACTGGTGATCAGCCCTGTGATGGACTGGTGATCCTACCTGTGCTGGATTAGTGATCCTCCCTGTGATGGACTGGTGATCCTCCCTGTGATGGACTGGTGATCAGCCCTGTGATGGACTGGTGATCCTCCCGGTGATGGACTGGTGATCAGCCCTGTTTTAGACTGGTGATCCTCCCTGTGTTGGACTGGTGATCAGCCCTGTGTTGGACCGGTGATGAGCCCTGTGTTGGACTGGTGATCCTCCCTTTGATGGACTTGTGATCCTCCCTTTGATGGGCTGGTTATCAGCCCTGTGATGGACTGGTGATCCTCCCTTTGATGGACTGGTGATCCTCTCTTTGATGGACTGGTTACAGCCCCTTTGATGGACTGGTTATCAGCCATGTGATGGACTGGTGATCCTCCCTTTGATGGACTGGTTATCAGCCATGTGATGGACTGGTAATCCTCCCTGTGATGGACTGGTGATCCTTTCTGTGATGGACTGCTGATGAGCACTGTGATGGACTGGTGATCAGCCATGTGATGGACTGGTAATCCTCCATTTGATGGACTGGTGATCAGCCCTGTGATGGACTGGTGATCAGCCCTGTGATGGACTGGTGATCCTCCCTGTGCTGGATTGGTGATCCTCCCTGTGATGGACTGGTGATCCTCCCTGTGATGGACTGGTGATCAGCCCTGTGTTAGACTGGTGATCCTCCCTGTGTTGGACTGGTGATCAGCCCTGTGTTGGACCGGTGATGAGCCCTGTGTTGGACTGGTGATCCTCCCTTTGATGGACTGGTGATCCTCCCTTTGATGGGCTGGTTACCAGCGCTGTGATGGACTGGTGATCCTCCCTTTGATGGACTGGTGATCCTCCCTTTGATGGACTGGTTATAGCCCCTGTGATGGACTGGTTATCAGCCATGTGATGGACTGGTGATCCTCCCTTTGATGGACTGGTTATAGCCCCTGTGATGGACTGGTTATCAGCCATGTGATGGACTGGTGATCCTCCCTGTGATGGATTGGTGATCCTCCCTGTGATGGACTGTTGATCCTCCCTGTGATGGACTGGTGATCCTCCCTCTGATGGACTGGTGATCCTCCCTGTGATGGACTGGTGATCCTTTCTGTGATGGACTGGTGATGAGCCCTGTGATGGACTGGTGATCAGCCCTGTGTTGGACTGGTGATCCTCCCTGTGATGGACTGGTGATCGTCCCTGTGATGGACTGGTTATAGCCCCTGTGATGGACTGGTAATCAGCCATGTGATGGACTGGTGATCCTCCCTGTGATGGATTGGTGATCCTCCCTGTGATGGACTGTTGATCCTCCCTGTGATGGACTGGTGATCCTCCCTCTGATGGACTGGTGATCTTCCCTGTGATGGACTGGTGATCCTTTCTGTGATGGACTGGTGATGAGCACTGTGATGGACTGGTGATCAGCCCTGTGTTGGACTGGTGATCCTCCCTGTGCTGGATTGGTGATCCTCCCTGTGATGGACTGGTGATCCTCCCTGTGATGGACTGGTGATCAGCCCTGTGATGGACTGGTGATCCTCCCTGTGTTGGACTGGTGATCCTTCCTCTGATGGACTGGTGATCCTCCCTGTGATGGACTGGTGATCAGCCCTGTGATGGACTGTTGATCCTCCCGGTGATGGACTGGTGATCAGCCCTGTGTTAGACTGGTGATCCTCCCTGTGTTGGACTGGTGATCAGCACTGTGTTGGACCGGTGATGAGCCCTGTGTTGCACTGGTGATCCTCCCTTTGATGGGCTGGTTATCAGCCCTGTGATGGACTGGTGATCCTCCCTTTGATGGACTGGTGATCCTCCCTTTGATGGACTGGTTATAGCCCCTTTGATGGACTGGTTATCAGCCATGTGATGGACTGGTGATCCTCCCTTTGATGGACTGGTGATCAGCCCTGTGATGGACTGGTGATCCTCCTTGTTATGGACTGGTGATCCTCCCTCTGATGGACTGGTGATCAGCCCTGTGATGGACTGGTGATCCTCCCTGTGCTGGATTCGTGATCCTCCCTGTGATGGACTGGTGATCCTCCCTGTGATGGACTGGTGATCAGCACTGTGATGGACTGGTGATCCTCCCTGTGATGGACTGGTGATCCTCCCTCTGATGGACTGGTGATCAGCCCTATGATGGACTGGTGATCCTCTCTGTGATGGACTGGTGATCCTCCCTTTGATGGACTGGTGATCATCCCTTTGATGGACTGGTTATAACCCCTTCGATGGACTGGTTATCAGCCATGTGATGGATTGGTGATCCTCCCTTTTATGGACTGGTTTTCAGCCCTGTGATGGACTGGTGATCCTCCTTTTGATGGACTGGGTATCCTCCCTCTGATGGACTGGTGATCAGCCCTGTGATGGACTGGTGATCCTCCCTTTGATGGACTGGTGATCAGCCCTGTGATGGACTAGTGATCCTCCCTGTGATGGAGTGGTGATCAGCCCTGTGATGGACTGGTGATCCTTCCTGTATTGGACTGGTGATCCTCCCTGTGATGGACTGGTGATCCTCCCTGTGTTGGACTGGTGATCAGACCTGTGATGGACTGATGATCCTTTCTGTGATGGACTGGTGATGAGCACTGTGATGGACTGGTGATCAGCCCTGTGTTGGACTGGTGATCCTCCCTGTGCTGGATTGGTGATCCTCCCTGTGATGGACTGGTGATCCTCCCTGTGATGGACTGGTGATCAGCCCTGTGATGGACTGGTGATCCTCCCTGTGATGGACTGGTGATCCTTCCTCTGATGGACTGGTGATCCTCCCTGTGATGGACTGGTGATCAGCCCTGTGATGGACTGTTGATCCTCCCGGTGATGGACTGGTGATCAGCCCTGTGTTAGACTGGTGATCCTCCCTGTGTTGGACTGGTGATCAGCACTGTGTTGGACCGGTGATGAGCCCTGTGTTGCACTGGTGATCCTCCCTTTGATGGGCTGGTTATCAGCCCTGTGATGGACTGGTGATCCTCCCTGTGCTAGATTGGTGATCCTCCCTGTGATGGACTAGTGATCCTCCCTGTGATGGACTGGTGATCAGCCCTGTGATGGACTGGTGATCCTCCCTGTATTGGACTGGTGATCCTCCCTGTGATGGACTGGTGATCCTCCCTGTGTTGGACTGGTGATCAGACCTGTGATGGACTGGTGATGAGCCCTGTGATGGACTGGTGATCAGCCCTATGTTGGACTGGTGATCAGACCTGTGATGGACTGGTGATGAGCCCTGTCATGGACTGGTGATCCTCCCTGTGATGGATTGGTGATCCTCCCTCTGATGGACTGGTGATCAGCCCTGTGATGGACTGGTGATCCTCCCTGTGATGGATTGGTGATCCTCCCTGTGATGGACTGTTGATCCTCCCTGTGATGGACTGGTGATCCTCCCTCTGATGGACTGGTGATCCTCCCTGTGATGGACTGGTGATCCTTTCTGTGATGGACTGGTGATGAGCCCTGTGATGGACTGGTGATCAGCCCTGTGTTGGACTGGTGATCCTCCCTGTGATGGACTGGTGATCGTCCCTGTGATGGACTGGTTATAGCCCCTGTGATGGACTGGTTATCAGCCATGTGATGGACTGGTGATCCTCCAGGTGATGGATTGGTGATCCTCCCTCTGATGGACTGGTGATCCTCCCTTTGATGGACTGGTGATCCTCCCTTTGATGGGCTGGTTACCAGCGCTGTGATGGACTGGTGATCCTCCCTTTGATGGACTGGTGATCCTCCCTTTGATGGACTGGTTATAGCCCCTGTGATGGACTGGTTATCAGCCATGTGATGGACTGGTGATCCTCCCTGTGATGGATTGGTGATCCTCCCTGTGATGGACTGTTGATCCTCCCTGTGATGGACTGGTGATCCTCCCTCTGATGGACTGGTGATCCTCCCTGTGATGGACTGGTGATCCTTTCTGTGATGGACTGGTGATGAGCCCTGTGATGGACTGGTGATCAGCCCTGTGTTGGACTGGTGATCAGACCTGTGATGGACTGGTGATGAGCCCTGTGATGGACTGGTGATCAGCCCTATGTTGAACTGGTGATCAGCCCTGTGATGGACTGGTGATCCTACCTCTAATGGACTGGTGATCAGCCCTGTGATGGACTGGTGATCCTACCTGTGCTGGATTAGTGATCCTCCCTGTAATGGACTGGTGATCCTCCCTGTGATGGACTGGTGATCCTCCCTTTGATGGACTGGTGATGAGCCCTGTGATGGACTGGTGATCAGCCCTGTGTTGGACTGGTGATCCTCCCTGTGTTGGACTGGTGATCAGCCCTATGTTGGACCGGTGATCAGCCCTGTGATGGACTGGTGATCCTACCTGTGCTGGATTAGTGATCCTCCCTGTGATGGACTGGTGATCCTCCCTGTGATGGACTGGTGATCAGCCCTGTGATGGACTGGTGATCCTCCCTTTGATGGACTGGTGATCAGCCCTGTGATGGACTGGTGATCCTCCCGGTGATGGACTGGTGATCAGCCCTGTTTTAGACTGGTGATCCTCCCTGTGTTGGACTGGTGATCAGCCCTGTGTTGGACCGGTGATGAGCCCTGTGTTGGACTGGTGATCCTCCCTTTGATGGACTTGTGATCCTCCCTTTGATGGGCTGGTTATCAGCCCTGTGATGGACTGGTGATCCTCCCTTTGATGGACTGGTGATCCTCTCTTTGATGGACTGGTTACAGCCCCTTTGATGGACTGGTTATCAGCCATGTGATGGACTGGTGATCCTCCCTTTGATGGACTGGTTATCAGCCATGTGATGGACTGGTAATCCTCCATTTGATGGACTGGTGATCAGCCCTGTGATGGACTGGTGATCAGCCCTGTGATGGACTGGTGATCCTCCCTGTGATGGACTGGTGATCCTCCCTCTGATGGACTGGTGATCAGCCCTATGATGGACTGGTGATCCTCTCTGTGATGGACTGGTGATCCTCCCTTTGATGGACTGGTGATGAGCCCTGTGATGGACTGGTGATCAGCCCTGTGTTGGACTGGTGATCCTCCCTGTGTTGGACTGGTGATCAGCCCTGTGTTGGACCGGTGATGAGCCCTGTGTTGGACTGGTGATCCTCCCTTTGATGGACTGGTGATCCTCCCTTTGATGGGCTGGTTACCAGCCCTGTGATGGACTGGTGATCCTCCCTTTGATGGACTGGTGATCCTCCCTTTGATGGACTGGTTATAGCCCCTGTGATGGACTGGTTATCAGCCATGTGATGGACTGGTGATCCTCCCTTTGATGGACTGGTGATCCTTCCTGTATTGGACTGGTGATCAGACCTGTGTTGGACTGGTGATCAGACCTGTGATGGACTGGTGATGAGCCCTGTGATGGACTGGTGATCAGCCCTATGTTGAACTGGTGATCAGACCTGTGATGGACTGGTGATGAGCCCTGTCATGGACTGGTTATCCTCCTTGTGATGGACTGGTGATCCTCCCTCTAATGGACTGGTGATCAGCCCTGTGATGGACTGGTGATCCTACCTGTGCTGGATTAGTGATCCTCCCTGTAATGGACTGGTGATCCTCCCTGTGATGGACTGGTGATCCTCCCTTTGATGGACTGGTGATGAGCCCTGTGATGGACTGGTGATCAGCCCTGTGTTGGACTGGTGATCCTCCCTGTGTTGGACTGGTGATCAGCCCTATGTTGGACCGGTGATGAGCCCTGTGTTGGACTGGTGATCCTCCCTTTGATGGACTGGTGATCCTCCCTTTGATGGGCTGGTTACCAGCCCTGTGATGGACTGGTGATCCTCCCTTTGATGGACTGGTGATCCTCCCTTTGATGGACTGGTTATAGCCCCTGTGATGGACTGGTTATCAGCCATGTGATGGACTGGTGATCCTCCCTTTGATGGACTGGTGATCCTTCCTGTATTGGACTGGTGATCAGACCTGTGTTGGACTGGTGATCAGACCTGTGATGGACTGGTGATGAGCCCTGTGATGGACTGGTGATCAGCCCTATGTTGAACTGGTGATCAGCCCTGTGATGGACTGGTGATCCTACCTCTAATGGACTGGTGATCAGCCCTGTGATGGACTGGTGATCCTACCTGTGCTGGATTAGTGATCCTCCCTGTAATGGACTGGTGATCCTCCCTGTGATGGACTGGTGATCCTCCCTTTGATGGACTGGTGATGGGCCCTGTGATGGACTGGTGATCAGCCCTGTGTTGGACTGGTGATCCTCCCTGTGTTGGACTGGTGATCAGCCCTATGTTGGACCGGTGATGAGCCCTGTGTTGGACTGGTGATCCTCCCTTTGATGGACTGGTGATCCTCCCTTTGATGGGCTGGTTACCAGCCCTGTGATGGACTGGTGATCCTCCTTTTGATGGACTGGTGATCCTCCCTTTGATGGACTGGTTATAGCCCCTGTGATGGACTGGTTATCAGCCATGTGATGGACTGGTGATCCTCCCTTTGATGGACTGGTGATCCTTCCTGTATTGGACTGGTGATCAGACCTGTGTTGGACTGGTGATCAGACCTGTGATGGACTGGTGATGAGCCCTGTGATGGACTGGTGATCAGCCCTATGTTGAACTGGTGATCAGCCCTGTGATGGACTGGTGATCCTACCTGTGCTGGATTAGTGATCCTCCCTGTGATGGACTGGTGATCCTCCCTGTGAAGGACTGGTGATCAGCCCTGTGATGGACTGGTGATCCTCCCTTTGATGGACTGGTGATCAGCCCTGTGATGGACTGGTGATCCTCCCGGTGATGGACTGGTGATCAGCCCTGTTTTAGACTGGTGATCCTCCCTGTGTTGGACTGGTGATCAGCCCTGTGTTGGACCGGTGATGAGCCCTGTGTTGGACTGGTGATCCTCCCTTTGATGGACTTGTGATCCTCCCTTTGATGGGCTGGTTATCAGCCCTGTGATGGACTGGTGATCCTCCCTTTGATGGACTGGTGATCCTCTCTTTGATGGACTGGTTACAGCCCCTTTGATGGACTGGTTATCAGCCATGTGATGGACTGGTGATCCTCCCTTTGATGGACTGGTTATCAGCCATGTGATGGACTGGTAATCCTCCATTTGATGGACTGGTGATCAGCCCTGTGATGGACTGGTGATCAGCCCTGTGATGGACTGGTGATCCTCCCTTTGATGGACTGGTGATCCTCCCTTTGATGGACTGGTTATAGCCCCTGTGATGGACTGGTTATCAGCCATGTGATGGACTGGTGATCCTCCCTGTGATGGACTGGTGATCAGCCCTGTGATGGACTGGTGATCCTCCCTGTGATGGACTGGTGATCCTCCTTGTTATGGACTGGTGATCCTCCCTGTGATGGACTGGTGATCAGCCCTGTGATGGACTGGTGATCCTCCCTGTGCTGGATTGGTGATCCTCCCTGTGTTGGACTGGTGATCAGACCTGTGATGGACTGGTGATGAGCCCTGTGATGGACTGGTGATCAGCCCTATGTTGGACTGGTGATCAGACCTGTGATGGACTGGTGATGAGCCCTGTCATGGACTGGTGATCCTCCCTGTGATGGATTGGTGATCCTCCCTCTGATGGACTGGTGATCAGCCCTGTGATGGACTGGTGATCCTCCCTGTGATGGATTGGTGATCCTCCCTGTGATGGACTGGTGTTCCTCCCTGTGATGGACTGGTGATCAGCCCTGTTATGGACTGGTGATCAGACCTGTGATGGACTGGTGATCAGCCCATCGATGAACTGGTGATCCTCCCGGTGATGGACTGGTGACCCTCCCTTTGATGGACTGGTGATCCTCCCTTTGATGGACTGGTTATAGCCCCTGTGATGGACTGGTTATCAGCCATGTGATGGACTGGTGATCAGCCCTGTGTTGGACCGGTGATGAGCCCTTTGTTGGACTGGTGGTCCTCCCTTTGATGGACTGGTGATCCTCCCTTTGATGGGCTGGTTACCAGCGCTGTGATGGACTGGTGATCCTCCCTTTGATGGACTGGTGATCCTCCCTTTGATGGACTGGTTATAGCCCCTGTGATGGACTGGTTATCAGCCATGTGATGGACTGGTGATCCTCCCTGTGATGGATTGGTGATCCTCCCTGTGATGGACTGTTGATCCTCCCTGTGATGGACTGGTGATCCTCCCTCTGATGGACTGGTGATCCTCCCTGTGATGTACTGGTGATCCTTTCTGTGATGGACTGGTGATGAGCCCTGTGATGGACTGGTGATCAGCCCTGTGTTGGACTGGTGATCCTCCCTGTGATGGACTGGTGATCGTCCCTGTGATGGACTGGTTATAGCCCCTGTGATGGACTGGTTATCAGCCATGTGATGGACTGGTGATCCTCCCTGTGATGGATTGGTGATCCTCCCTGTGATGGACTGTTGATCCTCCCTGTGATGGACTGGTGATCCTCCCTCTGATGGACTGGTGATCCTCCCTGTGATGGACTGGTGATCCTTTCTGTGATGGACTGCTGATAAGCACTGTGATGGACTGGTGATCAGCCCTGTGTTGGACTGGTGATCCTCCCTGTGCTGGATTGGTGATCGTCCCTGTGATGGACTGGTGATCCTCCCTGTGATGGACTGGTGATCAGCCCTGTGATGGACTGGTGATCCTCCCTGTGATGGACTGGTAATCCTTCCTCTGATGGACTGGTGATCCTCCCTGTGATGGACTGGTGATCAGCCCTGTGATGGACTGTTGATCCTCCCGGTGATGGACTGGTGATCAGCCCTGTGTTAGACTGGTGATCCTCCCTGTGGTGGACTGGTGATCAGCACTGTGTTGGACCGGTGATGAGCCCTGTGTTGCACTGGTGATCCTCCCTTTGATGGGCTGGTTATCAGCCCTGTGATGGACTGGTGATCCTCCCTGTGCTAGATTGGTGATCCTCCCTGTGATGGACTAGTGATCCTCCCTGTGATGGACTGGTGATCAGCCCTGTGATGGACTGGTGATCCTTCCTGTATTGGACTGGTGATCCTCCCTGTGATGGACTGGTGATCCTCCCTGTGTTGGACTGGTGATCAGACCTGTGATGGACTGGTGATGAGCTCTGTGATGGACTGGTGATCAGCCCTATGTTGGACTGGTGATCAGACCTGTGATGGACTGGTGATGAGCCCTGTCATGGACTGGTGATCCTCCCTGTGATGGATTGGTGATCCTCCCTCTGATGGACTGGTGATCAGCCCTGTGATGGACTGGTGATCCTCCCTGTGATGGATTGGTGATCCTCCCTGTGATGGACTGGTGATCCTCCCTGTGATGGACTGGTGATCAGCCCTGTTATGGACTGGTGATCAGACCTGTGATGGACTGGTGATCAGCCCATCGATGGACTGGTGATCCTCCCGGTGATGGACTGGTGATCAGCCCTGTGTTAGACTCGTGATCCTCTCTGTGTTGGACTGGTGATCAGCCCTGTGTTGGACCGGTGATGAGCCCTGTGTTGGACTGGTGATCCTCCCTTTGATGGACTGGTGATCCTCCCTTTGATGGGCTGGTTATCAGCCCTGTGATGGACTGGTGATCCTCCCTTTGATGGACTGGTGATCCTCCCTTTGATGGACTGGTTATAGCCCCTTTGATGGACTGGTTATCAGCCATGTGATGGACTGGTGATCCTCCCTTTGATGGACTGGTGATCAGCCCTGTGATGGACTGGTGATCCTCCTTGTTATGGACTGGTGATCCTCCCTCTGATGGACTGGTGATCAGCCCTGTGATGGACTGTTGATCCTCCCTGTGATGGACTGGTGATCCTCCCTCTGATGGACTGGTGATCCTCCCTGTGATGGACTGGTGATCCTTTCTGTGATGGACTGGTGATGAGCCCTGTGATGGACTGGTGATCAGCCCTGTGTTGGACTGGTGATCCTCCCTGTGATGGACTGGTGATCGTCCCTGTGATGGACTGGTTATAGCCCCTGTGATGGACTGGTTATCAGCCATGTGATGGACTGGTGATCCTCCCTGTGATGGATTGGTGATCCTCCCTGTGATGGACTGTTGATCCTCCCTGTGATGGACTGGTGATCCTCCCTCTGATGGACTGGTGATCCTCCCTGTGATGGACTGGTGATCCTTTCTGTGATGGACTGCTGATGAGCACTGTGATGGACTGGTGATCAGCCCTGTGTTGGACTGGTGATCCTCCCTGTGCTGGATTGGTGATCTTCCCTGTGATGGACTGGTGATCCTCCCTGTGATGGACTGGTGATCAGCCCTGTGATGGACTGGTGATCCTCCCTGTGATGGACTGGTGATCCTTCCTCTGATGGACTGGTGATCCTCCCTGTGATGGACTGGTGATCAGCCCTGTGATGGACTGTTGATCCTCCCGGTGATGGACTGGTGATCAGCCCTGTGTTAGAAAGGTGATCCTCCCTGTGGTGGACTGGTGATCAGCACTGTGTTGGACCGGTGATGAGCCCTGTGTTGCACTGGTGATCCTCCCTTTGATGGGCTGGTTATCAGCCCTGTGATGGACTGGTGATCCTCCCTGTGCTAGATTGGTGATCCTCCCTGTGATGGACTAGTGATCCTCCCTGTGATGGACTGGTGATCAGCCCTGTGATGGACTGGTGATCCTTCCTGTATTGGACTGGTGATCCTCCCTGTGATGGACTGGTGATCCTCCCTGTGTTGGACTGGTGATCAGACCTGTGATGGACTGGTGATGAGCCCTGTGATGGACTGGTGATCAGCCCTATGTTGGACTGGTGATCAGACCTGTGATGGACTGGTGATGAGCCCTGTCATGGACTGGTGATCCTCCCTGTGATGGATTGGTGATCCTCCCTCTGATGGACTGGTGATCAGCCCTGTGATGGACTGGTGATCCTCCCTGTGATGGACTGGTGATCAGCCCTGTGATGGACTGGTGATCCTCCCTGTGATGGACTGGTAATCCTTCCTCTGATGGACTGGTGATCCTCCCTGTGATGGACTGGTGATCAGCCCTGTGATGGACTGTTGATCCTCCCGGTGATGGACTGGTGATCAGCCCTGTGTTAGACTGGTGATCCTCCCTGTGGTGGACTGGTGATCAGCACTGTGTTGGACCGGTGATGAGCCCTGTGTTGCACTGGTGATCCTCCCTTTGATGGGCTGGTTATCAGCCCTGTGATGGACTGGTGATCCTCCCTGTGCTAGATTGGTGATCCTCCCTGTGATGGACTAGTGATCCTCCCTGTGATGGACTGGTGATCAGCCCTGTGATGGACTGGTGATCCTTCCTGTATTGGACTGGTGATCCTCCCTGTGATGGACTGGTGATCCTCCCTGTGTTGGACTGGTGATCAGACCTGTGATGGACTGGTGATGAGCTCTGTGATGGACTGGTGATCAGCCCTATGTTGGACTGGTGATCAGACCTGTGATGGACTGGTGATGAGCCCTGTCATGGACTGGTGATCCTCCCTGTGATGGATTGGTGATCCTCCCTCTGATGGACTGGTGATCAGCCCTGTGATGGACTGGTGATCCTCCCTGTGATGGATTGGTGATCCTCCCTGTGATGGACTGGTGATCCTCCCTGTGATGGACTGGTGATCAGCCCTGTTATGGACTGGTGATCAGACCTGTGATGGACTGGTGATCAGCCCATCGATGGACTGGTGATCCTCCCGGTGATGGACTGGTGATCAGCCCTGTGTTAGACTCGTGATCCTCTCTGTGTTGGACTGGTGATCAGCCCTGTGTTGGACCGGTGATGAGCCCTGTGTTGGACTGGTGATCCTCCCTTTGATGGACTGGTGATCCTCCCTTTGATGGGCTGGTTATCAGCCCTGTGATGGACTGGTGATCCTCCCTTTGATGGACTGGTGATCCTCCCTTTGATGGACTGGTTATAGCCCCTTTGATGGACTGGTTATCAGCCATGTGATGGACTGGTGATCCTCCCTTTGATGGACTGGTGATCAGCCCTGTGATGGACTGGTGATCCTCCTTGTTATGGACTGGTGATCCTCCCTCTGATGGACTGGTGATCAGCCCTGTGATGGACTGTTGATCCTCCCTGTGATGGACTGGTGATCCTCCCTCTGATGGACTGGTGATCCTCCCTGTGATGGACTGGTGATCCTTTCTGTGATGGACTGGTGATGAGCCCTGTGATGGACTGGTGATCAGCCCTGTGTTGGACTGGTGATCCTCCCTGTGATGGACTGGTGATCGTCCCTGTGATGGACTGGTTATAGCCCCTGTGATGGACTGGTTATCAGCCATGTGATGGACTGGTGATCCTCCCTGTGATGGATTGGTGATCCTCCCTGTGATGGACTGTTGATCCTCCCTGTGATGGACTGGTGATCCTCCCTCTGATGGACTGGTGATCCTCCCTGTGATGGACTGGTGATCCTTTCTGTGATGGACTGCTGATGAGCACTGTGATGGACTGGTGATCAGCCCTGTGTTGGACTGGTGATCCTCCCTGTGCTGGATTGGTGATCTTCCCTGTGATGGACTGGTGATCCTCCCTGTGATGGACTGGTGATCAGCCCTGTGATGGACTGGTGATCCTCCCTGTGATGGACTGGTGATCCTTCCTCTGATGGACTGGTGATCCTCCCTGTGATGGACTGGTGATCCTCCCTCTGATGGACTGGTGATCCTCCCTGTGATGGACTGGTGATCCTTTCTGTGATGGACTGGTGATGAGCCCTGTGATGGACTGGTGATCAGCCCTGTGTTGGACTGGTGATCCTCCCTGTGATGGACTGGTGATCGTCCCTGTGATGGACTGGTTATAGCCCCTGTGATGGACTGGTTATCAGCCATGTGATGGACTGGTGATCCTCCAGGTGATGGATTGGTGATCCTCCCTCTGATGGACTGGTGATCCTCCCTTTGATGGACTGGTGATCCTCCCTTTGATGGGCTGGTTACCAGCGCTGTGATGGACTGGTGATCCTCCCTTTGATGGACTGGTGATCCTCCCTTTGATGGACTGGTTATAGCCCCTGTGATGGACTGGTTATCAGCCATGTGATGGACTGGTGATCCTCCCTGTGATGGATTGGTGATCCTCCCTGTGATGGACTGTTGATCCTCCCTGTGATGGACTGGTGATCCTCCCTCTGATGGACTGGTGATCCTCCCTGTGATGGACTGGTGATCCTTTCTGTGATGGACTGGTGATGAGCCCTGTGATGGACTGGTGATCAGCCCTGTGTTGGACTGGTGATCAGACCTGTGATGGACTGGTGATGAGCCCTGTGATGGACTGGTGATCAGCCCTATGTTGAACTGGTGATCAGCCCTGTGATGGACTGGTGATCCTACCTCTAATGGACTGGTGATCAGCCCTGTGATGGACTGGTGATCCTACCTGTGCTGGATTAGTGATCCTCCCTGTAATGGACTGGTGATCCTCCCTGTGATGGACTGGTGATCCTCCCTTTGATAGACTGGTGATGAGCCCTGTGATGGACTGGTGATCAGCCCTGTGTTGGACTGGTGATCCTCCCTGTGTTGGACTGGTGATCAGCCCTATGTTGGACCGGTGATCAGCCCTGTGATGGACTGGTGATCCTACCTGTGCTGGATTAGTGATCCTCCCTGTGATGGACTGGTGATCCTCCCTGTGATGGACTGGTGATCAGCCCTGTGATGGACTGGTGATCCTCCCTTTGATGGACTGGTGATCAGCCCTGTGATGGACTGGTGATCCTCCCGGTGATGGACTGGTGATCAGCCCTGTTTTAGACTGGTGATCCTCCCTGTGTTGGACTGGTGATCAGCCCTGTGTTGGACCGGTGATGAGCCCTGTGTTGGACTGGTGATCCTCCCTTTGATGGACTTGTGATCCTCCCTTTGATGGGCTGGTTATCAGCCCTGTGATGGACTGGTGATCCTCCCTTTGATGGACTGGTGATCCTCTCTTTGATGGACTGGTTACAGCCCCTTTGATGGACTGGTTATCAGCCATGTGATGGACTGGTGATCCTCCCTTTGATGGACTGGTTATCAGCCATGTGATGGACTGGTAATCCTCCATTTGATGGACTGGTGATCAGCCCTGTGATGGACTGGTGATCAGCCCTGTGATGGACTGGTGATCCTCCCTGTGATGGACTGGTGATCCTCCCTCTGATGGACTGGTGATCAGCCCTATGATGGACTGGTGATCCTCTCTGTGATGGACTGGTGATCCTCCCTTTGATGGACTGGTGATGAGCCCTGTGATGGACTGGTGATCAGCCCTGTGTTGGACTGGTGATCCTCCCTGTGTTGGACTGGTGATCAGCCCTGTGTTGGACCGGTGATGAGCCCTGTGTTGGACTGGTGATCCTCCCTTTGATGGACTGGTGATCCTCCCTTTGATGGGCTGGTTACCAGCCCTGTGATGGACTGGTGATCCTCCCTTTGATGGACTGGTGATCCTCCCTTTGATGGACTGGTTATAGCCCCTGTGATGGACTGGTTATCAGCCATGTGATGGACTGGTGATCCTCCCTTTGATGGACTGGTGATCCTTCCTGTATTGGACTGGTGATCAGACCTGTGTTGGACTGGTGATCAGACCTGTGATGGACTGGTGATGAGCCCTGTGATGGACTGGTGATCAGCCCTATGTTGAACTGGTGATCAGACCTGTGATGGACTGGTGATGAGCCCTGTCATGGACTGGTTATCCTCCTTGTGATGGACTGGTGATCCTCCCTCTAATGGACTGGTGATCAGCCCTGTGATGGACTGGTGATCCTACCTGTGCTGGATTAGTGATCCTCCCTGTAATGGACTGGTGATCCTCCCTGTGATGGACTGGTGATCCTCCCTTTGATGGACTGGTGATGAGCCCTGTGATGGACTGGTGATCAGCCCTGTGTTGGACTGGTGATCCTCCCTGTGTTGGACTGGTGATCAGCCCTATGTTGGACCGGTGATGAGCCCTGTGTTGGACTGGTGATCCTCACTTTGATGGACTGGTGATCCTCCCTTTGATGGGCTGGTTACCAGCCCTGTGATGGACTGGTGATCCTCCCTTTGATGGACTGGTGATCCTCCCTTTGATGGACTGGTTATAGCCCCTGTGATGGACTGGTTATCAGCCATGTGATGGACTGGTGATCCTCCCTTTGATGGACTGGGGATCCTTCCTGTATTGGACTGGTGATCAGACCTGTGTTGGACTGGTGATCAGACCTGTGATGGACTGGTGATGAGCCCTGTGATGGACTGGTGATCAGCCCTATGTTGAACTGGTGATCAGCCCTGTGATGGACTGGTGATCCTACCTCTAATGGACTGGTGATCAGCCCTGTGATGGACTGGTGATCCTACCTGTGCTGGATTAGTGATCCTCCCTGTAATGGACTGGTGATCCTCCCTGTGATGGACTGGTGATCCTCCCTTTGATGGACTGGTGATGGGCCCTGTGATGGACTGGTGATCAGCCCTGTGTTGGACTGGTGATCCTCCCTGTGTTGGACTGGTGATCAGCCCTATGTTGGACCGGTGATGAGCCCTGTGTTGGACTGGTGATCCTCCCTTTGATGGACTGGTGATCCTCCCTTTGATGGGCTGGTTACCAGCCCTGTGATGGACTGGTGATCCTCCTTTTGATGGACTGGTGATCCTCCCTTTGATGGACTGGTTATAGCCCCTGTGATGGACTGGTTATCAGCCATGTGATGGACTGGTGATCCTCCCTTTGATGGACTGGTGATCCTTCCTGTATTGGACTGGTGATCAGACCTGTGTTGGACTGGTGATCAGACCTGTGATGGACTGGTGATGAGCCCTGTGATGGACTGGTGATCAGCCCTATGTTGAACTGGTGATCAGCCCTGTGATGGACTGGTGATCCTACCTGTGCTGGATTAGTGATCCTCCCTGTGATGGACTGGTGATCCTCCCTGTGAAGGACTGGTGATCAGCCCTGTGATGGACTGGTGATCCTCCCTTTGATGGACTGGTGATCAGCCCTGTGATGGACTGGTGATCCTCCCGGTGATGGACTGGTGATCAGCCCTGTTTTAGACTGGTGATCCTCCCTGTGTTGGACTGGTGATCAGCCCTGTGTTGGACCGGTGATGAGCCCTGTGTTGGACTGGTGATCCTCCCTTTGATGGACTTGTGATCCTCCCTTTGATGGGCTGGTTATCAGCCCTGTGATGGACTGGTGATCCTCCCTTTGATGGACTGGTGATCCTCTCTTTGATGGACTGGTTACAGCCCCTTTGATGGACTGGTTATCAGCCATGTGATGGACTGGTGATCCTCCCTTTGATGGACTGGTTATCAGCCATGTGATGGACTGGTAATCCTCCATTTGATGGACTGGTGATCAGCCCTGTGATGGACTGGTGATCAGCCCTGTGATGGACTGGTGATCCTCCCTTTGATGGACTGGTGATCCTCCCTTTGATGGACTGGTTATAGCCCCTGTGATGGACTGGTTATCAGCCATGTGATGGACTGGTGATCCTCCCTGTGATGGACTGGTGATCAGCCCTGTGATGGACTGGTGATCCTCCCTGTGATGGACTGGTGATCCTCCTTGTTATGGACTGGTGATCCTCCCTGTGATGGACTGGTGATCAGCCCTGTGATGGACTGGTGATCCTCCCTGTGCTGGATTGGTGATCCTCCCTGTGTTGGACTGGTGATCAGACCTGTGATGGACTGGTGATGAGCCCTGTGATGGACTGGTGATCAGCCCTATGTTGGACTGGTGATCAGACCTGTGATGGACTGGTGATGAGCCCTGTCATGGACTGGTGATCCTCCCTGTGATGGATTGGTGATCCTCCCTCTGATGGACTGGTGATCAGCCCTGTGATGGACTGGTGATCCTCCCTGTGATGGATTGGTGATCCTCCCTGTGATGGACTGGTGTTCCTCCCTGTGATGGACTGGTGATCAGCCCTGTTATGGACTGGTGATCAGACCTGTGATGGACTGGTGATCAGCCCATCGATGAACTGGTGATCCTCCCGGTGATGGACTGGTGACCCTCCCTTTGATGGACTGGTGATCCTCCCTTTGATGGACTGGTTATAGCCCCTGTGATGGACTGGTTATCAGCCATGTGATGGACTGGTGATCAGCCCTGTGTTGGACCGGTGATGAGCCCTTTGTTGGACTGGTGGTCCTCCCTTTGATGGACTGGTGATCCTCCCTTTGATGGGCTGGTTACCAGCGCTGTGATGGACTGGTGATCCTCCCTTTGATGGACTGGTGATCCTCCCTTTGATGGACTGGTTATAGCCCCTGTGATGGACTGGTTATCAGCCATGTGATGGACTGGTGATCCTCCCTGTGATGGATTGGTGATCCTCCCTGTGATGGACTGTTGATCCTCCCTGTGATGGACTGGTGATCCTCCCTCTGATGGACTGGTGATCCTCCCTGTGATGTACTGGTGATCCTTTCTGTGATGGACTGGTGATGAGCCCTGTGATGGACTGGTGATCAGCCCTGTGTTGGACTGGTGATCCTCCCTGTGATGGACTGGTGATCGTCCCTGTGATGGACTGGTTATAGCCCCTGTGATGGACTGGTTATCAGCCATGTGATGGACTGGTGATCCTCCCTGTGATGGATTGGTGATCCTCCCTGTGATGGACTGTTGATCCTCCCTGTGATGGACTGGTGATCCTCCCTCTGATGGACTGGTGATCCTCCCTGTGATGGACTGGTGATCCTTTCTGTGATGGACTGCTGATGAGCACTGTGATGGACTGGTGATCAGCCCTGTGTTGGACTGGTGATCCTCCCTGTGCTGGATTGGTGATCGTCCCTGTGATGGACTGGTGATCCTCCCTGTGATGGACTGGTGATCAGCCCTGTGATGGACTGGTGATCCTCCCTGTGATGGACTGGTAATCCTTCCTCTGATGGACTGGTGATCCTCCCTGTGATGGACTGGTGATCAGCCCTGTGATGGACTGTTGATCCTCCCGGTGATGGACTGGTGATCAGCCCTGTGTTAGACTGGTGATCCTCCCTGTGGTGGACTGGTGATCAGCACTGTGTTGGACCGGTGATGAGCCCTGTGTTGCACTGGTGATCCTCCCTTTGATGGGCTGGTTATCAGCCCTGTGATGGACTGGTGATCCTCCCTGTGCTAGATTGGTGATCCTCCCTGTGATGGACTAGTGATCCTCCCTGTGATGGACTGGTGATCAGCCCTGTGATGGACTGGTGATCCTTCCTGTATTGGACTGGTGATCCTCCCTGTGATGGACTGGTGATCCTCCCTGTGTTGGACTGGTGATCAGACCTGTGATGGACTGGTGATGAGCTCTGTGATGGACTGGTGATCAGCCCTATGTTGGACTGGTGATCAGACCTGTGATGGACTGGTGATGAGCCCTGTCATGGACTGGTGATCCTCCCTGTGATGGATTGGTGATCCTCCCTCTGATGGACTGGTGATCAGCCCTGTGATGGACTGGTGATCCTCCCTGTGATGGATTGGTGATCCTCCCTGTGATGGACTGGTGATCCTCCCTGTGATGGACTGGTGATCAGCCCTGTTATGGACTGGTGATCAGACCTGTGATGGACTGGTGATCAGCCCATCGATGGACTGGTGATCCTCCCGGTGATGGACTGGTGATCAGCCCTGTGTTAGACTCGTGATCCTCTCTGTGTTGGACTGGTGATCAGCCCTGTGTTGGACCGGTGATGAGCCCTGTGTTGGACTGGTGATCCTCCCTTTGATGGACTGGTGATCCTCCCTTTGATGGGCTGGTTATCAGCCCTGTGATGGACTGGTGATCCTCCCTTTGATGGACTGGTGATCCTCCCTTTGATGGACTGGTTATAGCCCCTTTGATGGACTGGTTATCAGCCATGTGATGGACTGGTGATCCTCCCTTTGATGGACTGGTGATCAGCCCTGTGATGGACTGGTGATCCTCCTTGTTATGGACTGGTGATCCTCCCTCTGATGGACTGGTGATCAGCCCTGTGATGGACTGTTGATCCTCCCTGTGATGGACTGGTGATCCTCCCTCTGATGGACTGGTGATCCTCCCTGTGATGGACTGGTGATCCTTTCTGTGATGGACTGGTGATGAGCCCTGTGATGGACTGGTGATCAGCCCTGTGTTGGACTGGTGATCCTCCCTGTGATGGACTGGTGATCGTCCCTGTGATGGACTGGTTATAGCCCCTGTGATGGACTGGTTATCAGCCATGTGATGGACTGGTGATCCTCCCTGTGATGGATTGGTGATCCTCCCTGTGATGAACTGTTGATCCTCCCTGTGATGGACTGGTGATCCTCCCTCTGATGGACTGGTGATCCTCCCTGTGATGGACTGGTGATCCTTTCTGTGATGGACTGCTGATGAGCACTGTGATGGACTGGTGATCAGCCCTGTGTTGGACTGGTGATCCTCCCTGTGCTGGATTGGTGATCTTCCCTGTGATGGACTGGTGATCCTCCCTGTGATGGACTGGTGATCAGCCCTGTGATGGACTGGTGATCCTCCCTGTGATGGACTGGTGATCCTTCCTCTGATGGACTGGTGATCCTCCCTGTGATGGACTGGTGATCAGCCCTGTGATGGACTGTTGATCCTCCCGGTGATGGACTGGTGATCAGCCCTGTGTTAGAAAGGTGATCCTCCCTGTGGTGGACTGGTGATCAGCACTGTGTTGGACCGGTGATGAGCCCTGTGTTGCACTGGTGATCCTCCCTTTGATGGGCTGGTTATCAGCCCTGTGATGGACTGGTGATCCTCCCTGTGCTAGATTGGTGATCCTCCCTGTGATGGACTAGTGATCCTCCCTGTGATGGACTGGTGATCAGCCCTGTGATGGACTGGTGATCCTTCCTGTATTGGACTGGTGATCCTCCCTGTGATGGACTGGTGATCCTCCCTGTGTTGGACTGGTGATCAGACCTGTGATGGACTGGTGATGAGCCCTGTGATGGACTGGTGATCAGCCCTATGTTGGACTGGTGATCAGACCTGTGATGGACTGGTGATGAGCCCTGTCATGGACTGGTGATCCTCCCTGTGATGGATTGGTGATCAGCCCTGTGATGGACTGGTGATCCTCCTTGTTATGGACTGGTGATCCTCCCTCTGATGGACTGGTGATCAGCCCTGTGATGGACTGGTGATCCTCCCTGTGCTGGATTCGTGATCCTCCCTGTGATGGACTGGTGATCCTCCCTGTGATGGACTGGTGATCCTCCCTGTGATGGACTGGTGATCAGCACTGTGATGGACTGGTGATCCTCCCTGTGATGGACTGGTGATCCTCCCTCTGATGGACTGGTGATCAGCCCTATGATGGACTGGTGATCCTCTCTGTGATGGACTGGTGATCCTCCCTTTGATGGACTGGTGATCATCCCTTTGATGGACTGGTTATAACCCCTTCGATGGACTGGTTATCAGCCATGTGATGGATTGGTGATCCTCCCTTTTATGGACTGGTTTTCAGCCCTGTGATGGACTGGTGATCCTCCTTTTGATGGACTGGGTATCCTCCCTCTGATGGACTGGTGATCAGCCCTGTGATGGACTGGTGATCCTCCCTTTGATGGACTGGTGATCAGCCCTGTGATGGACTAGTGATCCTCCCTGTGATGGACTGGTGATCAGCCCTGTGATGGACTGGTGATCCTTCCTGTATTGGACTGGTGATCCTCCCTGTGATGGACTGGTGATCCTCCCTGTGTTGGACTGGTGATCAGACCTGTGATGGACTGGTGATCCTTTCTGTGATGGACTGGTGATGAGCACTGTGATGGACTGGTGATCAGCCCTGTGTTGGACTGGTGATCCTCCCTGTGCTGGATTGGTGATCCTCCCTGTGATGGACTGGTGATCCTCCCTGTGATGGACTGGTGATCAGCCCTGTGATGGACTGGTGATCCTCCCTGTGATGGACTGGTGATCCTTCCTCTGATGGACTGGTGATCCTCCCTGTGATGGACTGGTGATCAGCCCTGTGTTAGACTGGTGATCCTCCCTGTGTTGGACTGGTGATAAGCACTGTGTTGGACCGGTGATGAGCCCTGTGTTGCACTGGTGATCCTCCCTTTGATGGGCTGGTTATCAGCCCTGTGATGGACTGGTGATCCTCCCTGTGCTAGATTGGTGATCCTCCCTGTGATGGACTAGTGATCCTCCCTGTGATGGACTGGTGATCAGCCCTGTGATGGACTGGTGATCCTCCCTGTATTGGACTGGTGATCCTCCCTGTGATGGACTGGTGATCCTCCCTGTGTTGGACTGGTGATCAGACCTGTGATGGACTGGTGATGAGCCCTGTGATGGACTGGTGATCAGCCCTATGTTGGACTGGTGATCAGACCTGTGATGGACTGGTGATGAGCCCTGTCATGGACTGGTGATCCTCCCTGTGATGGATTGGTGATCCTCCCTCTGATGGACTGGTGATCAGCCCTGTGATGGACTGGTGATCCTCCCTGTGATGGATTGGTGATCCTCCCTGTGATGAACTGGTGTTCCTCCCTGTGATGGACTGGTGATCAGCCCTGTTATGGACTGGTGATCAGACCTGTGATGGACTGGTGATCAGCCCATCGATGGACTGGTGATCCTCCCGGTGATGGACTGGTGATCAGCCCTGTGTTAGACTGTTGATCCTCTCTGTGTTGGACTGGTGATCAGCCCTGTGTTGGACCGGTGATGAGCCCTGTGTTGGACTGGTGATCCTCCCTTTGATGGGCTGGTTATCGGCCCTGTGATGGACTGGTGATCCTCCCTTTGATGGACTGGTGATCCTCTCTTTGATGGACTGGTTATAGCCCCTTTGATGGACTGGTTATCAGCCATGTGATGGACTGGTGATCCTCCCTTTGATGGACTGGTGATCAGCCCTGTGATGGACTGGTGATCCTCCTTGTTATGGACTGGTGATCCTCCCTCTGATGGACTGGTGATCAGCCCTGTGATGGACTGGTGATCCTCCCTGTGCTGGATTCGTGATCCTCCCTGTGATGGACTGGTGATCCTCCCTGTGATGGACTGGTGATCAGCACTGTGATGGACTGGTGATCCTCCCTGTGATGGACTGGTGATCCTCCCTCTGATGGACTGGTGATCAGCCCTATGATGGACTGGTGATCCTCTCTGTGATGGACTGGTGATCCTCCCTTTGATGGACTGGTGATCATCCCTTTGATGGACTGGTTATAACCCCTTCGATGGACTGGTTATCAGCCATGTGATGGATTGGTGATCCTCCCTTTTATGGACTGGTTTTCAGCCATGTGATGGACTGGTGATCAGACCTGTGATGGACTGGTTATCAGCCATGTGATGGACTGGTGATCCTCCCTTTGATGGACTGGTGATCCTTCCTGTATTGGACTGGTGATCAGACCTGTGTTGGACTGGTGATCAGACCTGTGATGGACTGGTGATGAGCCCTGTGATGGACTGGTGATCAGCCCTATGTTGAACTGGTGATCAGCCCTGTGATGGACTGGTGATCCTCCCTGTGCTAGATTGGTGATCCTCCCTGTGATGGACTAGTGATCCTCCCTGTGATGGACTGGTGATCAGCCCTGTGATGGACTGGTGATCCTCCCTGTATTGGACTGGTGATCCTCCCTGTGATGGACTGGTGATCCTCCCTGTGTTGGACTGGTGATCAGACCTGTGATGGACTGGTGATGAGCCCTGTGATGGACTGGTGATCAGCCCTATGTTGGACTGGTGATCAGACCTGTGATGGACTGGTGATGAGCCCTGTCATGGACTGGTGATCCTCCCTGTGATGGATTGGTGATCCTCCCTCTGATGGACTGGTGATCAGCCCTGTGATGGACTGGTGATCCTCCCTGTGATGGATTGGTGATCCTCCCTGTGATGAACTGGTGTTCCTCCCTGTGATGGACTGGTGATCAGCCCTGTTATGGACTGGTGATCAGACCTGTGATGGACTGGTGATCAGCCCATCGATGGACTGGTGATCCTCCCGGTGATGGACTGGTGATCAGCCCTGTGTTAGACTGTTGATCCTCTCTGTGTTGGACTGGTGATCAGCCCTGTGTTGGACCGGTGATGAGCCCTGTGTTGGACTGGTGATCCTCCCTTTGATGGGCTGGTTATCGGCCCTGTGATGGACTGGTGATCCTCCCTTTGATGGACTGGTGATCCTCTCTTTGATGGACTGGTTATAGCCCCTTTGATGGACTGGTTATCAGCCATGTGATGGACTGGTGATCCTCCCTTTGATGGACTGGTGATCAGCCCTGTGATGGACTGGTGATCCTCCTTGTTATGGACTGGTGATCCTCCCTCTGATGGACTGGTGATCAGCCCTGTGATGGACTGGTGATCCTCCCTGTGCTGGATTCGTGATCCTCCCTGTGATGGACTGGTGATCCTCCCTGTGATGGACTGGTGATCAGCACTGTGATGGACTGGTGATCCTCCCTGTGATGGACTGGTGATCCTCCCTCTGATGGACTGGTGATCAGCCCTATGATGGACTGGTGATCCTCTCTGTGATGGACTGGTGATCCTCCCTTTGATGGACTGGTGATCATCCCTTTGATGGACTGGTTATAACCCCTTCGATGGACTGGTTATCAGCCATGTGATGGATTGGTGATCCTCCCTTTTATGGACTGGTTTTCAGCCATGTGATGGACTGGTGATCAGACCTGTGATGGACTGGTTATCAGCCATGTGATGGACTGGTGATCCTCCCTTTGATGGACTGGTGATCCTTCCTGTATTGGACTGGTGATCAGACCTGTGTTGGACTGGTGATCAGACCTGTGATGGACTGGTGATGAGCCCTGTGATGGACTGGTGATCAGCCCTATGTTGAACTGGTGATCAGCCCTGTGATGGACTGGTGATCCTACCTGTGCTGGATTAGTGATCCTCCCTGTGATGGACTGGTGATCCTCCCTGTGATGGACTGGTGATCAGCCCTGTGATGGACTGGTGATCCTCCCTTTGATGGACTGGTGATCAGCCCTGTGATGGACTGGTGATCCTCCCGGTGATGGACTGGTGATCAGCCCTGTTTTAGACTGGTGATCCTCCCTGTGTTGGACTGGTGATCAGCCCTGTGTTGGACCGGTGATGAGCCCTGTGTTGGACTGGTGATCCTCCCTTTGATGGACTTGTGATCCTCCCTTTGATGGGCTGGTTATCAGCCCTGTGATGGACTGGTGATCCTCCCTTTGATGGACTGGTGATCCTCTCTTTGATGGACTGGTTACAGCCCCTTTGATGGACTGGTTATCAGCCATGTGATGGACTGGTGATCCTCCCTTTGATGGACTGGTTATCAGCCATGTGATGGACTGGTAATCCTCCATTTGATGGACTGGTGATCAGCCCTGTGATGGACTGGTGATCAGCCCTGTGATGGACTGGTGATCCTCCCTTTGATGGACTGGTGATCAGCCCTGTGATGGACTGGTGATCCTCCCGGTGATGGACTGGTGATCAGCCCTGTTTTAGACTGGTGATCCTCCCTGTGTTGGACTGGTGATCAGCCCTATGTTGGACCGGTGATGAGCCCTGTGTTGGACTGGTGATCCTCCCTTTGATGGACTGGTGATCCTCCCTTTGATGGGCTGGTTACCAGCCCTGTGATGGACTGGTGATCCTCCCTTTGATGGACTGGTGATCCTCCCTTTGATGGACTGGTTATAGCCCCTGTGATGGACTGGTTATCAGCCATGTGATGGACTGGTGATCCTCCCTTTGATGGACTGGTGATCCTTCCTGTATTGGACTGGTGATCAGACCTGTGTTGGACTGGTGATCAGACCTGTGATGGACTGGTGATGAGCCCTGTGATGGACTGGTGATCAGCCCTATGTTGAACTGGTGATCAGCCCTGTGATGGACTGGTGATCCTACCTGTGCTGGATTAGTGATCCTCCCTGTGATGGACTGGTGATCCTCCCTGTGATGGACTGGTGATCAGCCCTGTGATGGACTGGTGATCCTCCCGGTGATGGACTGGTGATCAGCCCTGTTTTAGACTGGTGATCCTCCCTGTGTTGGACTGGTGATCAGCCCTGTGTTGGACCGGTGATGAGCCCTGTGTTGGACTGGTGATCCTCCCTTTGATGGACTTGTGATCCTCCCTTTGATGGGCTGGTTATCAGCCCTGTGATGGACTGGTGATCCTCCCTTTGATGGACTGGTGATCCTCTCTTTGATGGACTGGTTACAGCCCCTTTGATGGACTGGTTATCAGCCATGTGATGGACTGGTGATCCTCCCTTTGATGGACTGGTTATCAGCCATGTGATGGACTGGTAATCCTCCCTGTGATGGACTGGTGATCCTTTCTGTGATGGACTGCTGATGAGCACTGTGATGGACTGGTGATCAGCCATGTGATGGACTGGTAATCCTCCATTTGATGGACTGGTGATCAGCCCTGTGATGGACTGGTGATCAGCCCTGTGATGGACTGGTGATCCTCCCTGTGCTGGATTGGTGATCCTCCCTGTGATGGACTGGTGATCCTCCCTGTGATGGACTGGTGATCAGCCCTGTGTTAGACTGGTGATCCTCCCTGTGTTGGACTGGTGATCAGCCCTGTGTTGGACCGGTGATGAGCCCTGTGTTGGACTGGTGATCCTCCCTTTGATGGACTGGTGATCCTCCCTTTGATGGGCTGGTTACCAGCGCTGTGATGGACTGGTGATCCTCCCTTTGATGGACTGGTGATCCTCCCTTTGATGGACTGGTTATAGCCCCTGTGATGGACTGGTTATCAGCCATGTGATGGACTGGTGATCCTCCCTTTGATGGACTGGTTATAGCCCCTGTGATGGACTGGTTATCAGCCATGTGATGGACTGGTGATCCTCCCTGTGATGGATTGGTGATCCTCCCTGTGATGGACTGTTGATCCTCCCTGTGATGGACTGGTGATCCTCCCTCTGATGGACTGGTGATCCTCCCTGTGATGGACTGGTGATCCTTTCTGTGATGGACTGGTGATGAGCCCTGTGATGGACTGGTGATCAGCCCTGTGTTGGACTGGTGATCCTCCCTGTGATGGACTGGTGATCGTCCCTGTGATGGACTGGTTATAGCCCCTGTGATGGACTGGTAATCAGCCATGTGATGGACTGGTGATCCTCCCTGTGATGGATTGGTGATCCTCCCTGTGATGGACTGTTGATCCTCCCTGTGATGGACTGGTGATCCTCCCTCTGATGGACTGGTGATCTTCCCTGTGATGGACTGGTGATCCTTTCTGTGATGGACTGGTGATGAGCACTGTGATGGACTGGTGATCAGCCCTGTGTTGGACTGGTGATCCTCCCTGTGCTGGATTGGTGATCCTCCCTGTGATGGACTGGTGATCCTCCCTGTGATGGACTGGTGATCAGCCCTGTGATGGACTGGTGATCCTCCCTGTGTTGGACTGGTGATCCTTCCTCTGATGGACTGGTGATCCTCCCTGTGATGGACTGGTGATCAGCCCTGTGATGGACTGTTGATCCTCCCGGTGATGGACTGGTGATCAGCCCTGTGTTAGACTGGTGATCCTCCCTGTGTTGGACTGGTGATCAGCACTGTGTTGGACCGGTGATGAGCCCTGTGTTGCACTGGTGATCCTCCCTTTGATGGGCTGGTTATCAGCCCTGTGATGGACTGGTGATCCTCCCTTTGATGGACTGGTGATCCTCCCTTTGATGGACTGGTTATAGCCCCTTTGATGGACTGGTTATCAGCCATGTGATGGACTGGTGATCCTCCCTTTGATGGACTGGTGATCAGCCCTGTGATGGACTGGTGATCCTCCTTGTTATGGACTGGTGATCCTCCCTCTGATGGACTGGTGATCAGCCCTGTGATGGACTGGTGATCCTCCCTGTGCTGGATTCGTGATCCTCCCTGTGATGGACTGGTGATCCTCCCTGTGATGGACTGGTGATCAGCACTGTGATGGACTGGTGATCCTCCCTGTGATGGACTGGTGATCCTCCCTCTGATGGACTGGTGATCAGCCCTATGATGGACTGGTGATCCTCTCTGTGATGGACTGGTGATCCTCCCTTTGATGGACTGGTGATCATCCCTTTGATGGACTGGTTATAACCCCTTCGATGGACTGGTTATCAGCCATGTGATGGATTGGTGATCCTCCCTTTTATGGACTGGTTTTCAGCCCTGTGATGGACTGGTGATCCTCCTTTTGATGGACTGGGTATCCTCCCTCTGATGGACTGGTGATCAGCCCTGTGATGGACTGGTGATCCTCCCTTTGATGGACTGGTGATCAGCCCTGTGATGGACTAGTGATCCTCCCTGTGATGGAGTGGTGATCAGCCCTGTGATGGACTGGTGATCCTTCCTGTATTGGACTGGTGATCCTCCCTGTGATGGACTGGTGATCCTCCCTGTGTTGGACTGGTGATCAGACCTGTGATGGACTGGTGATCCTTTCTGTGATGGACTGGTGATGAGCACTGTGATGGACTGGTGATCAGCCCTGTGTTGGACTGGTGATCCTCCCTGTGCTGGATTGGTGATCCTCCCTGTGATGGACTGGTGATCCTCCCTGTGATGGACTGGTGATCAGCCCTGTGATGGACTGGTGATCCTCCCTGTGATGGACTGGTGATCCTTCCTCTGATGGACTGGTGATCCTCCCTGTGATGGACTGGTGATCAGCCCTGTGATGGACTGTTGATCCTCCCGGTGATGGACTGGTGATCAGCCCTGTGTTAGACTGGTGATCCTCCCTGTGTTGGACTGGTGATCAGCACTGTGTTGGACCGGTGATGAGCCCTGTGTTGCACTGGTGATCCTCCCTTTGATGGGCTGGTTATCAGCCCTGTGATGGACTGGTGATCCTCCCTGTGCTAGATTGGTGATCCTCCCTGTGATGGACTAGTGATCCTCCCTGTGATGGACTGGTGATCAGCCCTGTGATGGACTGGTGATCCTCCCTGTATTGGACTGGTGATCCTCCCTGTGATGGACTGGTGATCCTCCCTGTGTTGGACTGGTGATCAGACCTGTGATGGACTGGTGATGAGCCCTGTGATGGACTGGTGATCAGCCCTATGTTGGACTGGTGATCAGACCTGTGATGGACTGGTGATGAGCCCTGTCATGGACTGGTGATCCTCCCTGTGATGGATTGGTGATCCTCCCTCTGATGGACTGGTGATCAGCCCTGTGATGGACTGGTGATCCTCCCTGTGATGGATTGGTGATCCTCCCTGTGATGGACTGTTGATCCTCCCTGTGATGGACTGGTGATCCTCCCTCTGATGGACTGGTGATCCTCCCTGTGATGGACTGGTGATCCTTTCTGTGATGGACTGGTGATGAGCCCTGTGATGGACTGGTGATCAGCCCTGTGTTGGACTGGTGATCCTCCCTGTGATGGACTGGTGATCGTCCCTGTGATGGACTGGTTATAGCCCCTGTGATGGACTGGTTATCAGCCATGTGATGGACTGGTGATCCTCCAGGTGATGGATTGGTGATCCTCCCTCTGATGGACTGGTGATCCTCCCTTTGATGGACTGGTGATCCTCCCTTTGATGGGCTGGTTACCAGCGCTGTGATGGACTGGTGATCCTCCCTTTGATGGACTGGTGATCCTCCCTTTGATGGACTGGTTATAGCCCCTGTGATGGACTGGTTATCAGCCATGTGATGGACTGGTGATCCTCCCTGTGATGGATTGGTGATCCTCCCTGTGATGGACTGTTGATCCTCCCTGTGATGGACTGGTGATCCTCCCTCTGATGGACTGGTGATCCTCCCTGTGATGGACTGGTGATCCTTTCTGTGATGGACTGGTGATGAGCCCTGTGATGGACTGGTGATCAGCCCTGTGTTGGACTGGTGATCAGACCTGTGATGGACTGGTGATGAGCCCTGTGATGGACTGGTGATCAGCCCTATGTTGAACTGGTGATCAGCCCTGTGATGGACTGGTGATCCTACCTCTAATGGACTGGTGATCAGCCCTGTGATGGACTGGTGATCCTACCTGTGCTGGATTAGTGATCCTCCCTGTAATGGACTGGTGATCCTCCCTGTGATGGACTGGTGATCCTCCCTTTGATGGACTGGTGATGAGCCCTGTGATGGACTGGTGATCAGCCCTGTGTTGGACTGGTGATCCTCCCTGTGTTGGACTGGTGATCAGCCCTATGTTGGACCGGTGATCAGCCCTGTGATGGACTGGTGATCCTACCTGTGCTGGATTAGTGATCCTCCCTGTGATGGACTGGTGATCCTCCCTGTGATGGACTGGTGATCAGCCCTGTGATGGACTGGTGATCCTCCCTTTGATGGACTGGTGATCAGCCCTGTGATGGACTGGTGATCCTCCCGGTGATGGACTGGTGATCAGCCCTGTTTTAGACTGGTGATCCTCCCTGTGTTGGACTGGTGATCAGCCCTGTGTTGGACCGGTGATGAGCCCTGTGTTGGACTGGTGATCCTCCCTTTGATGGACTTGTGATCCTCCCTTTGATGGGCTGGTTATCAGCCCTGTGATGGACTGGTGATCCTCCCTTTGATGGACTGGTGATCCTCTCTTTGATGGACTGGTTACAGCCCCTTTGATGGACTGGTTATCAGCCATGTGATGGACTGGTGATCCTCCCTTTGATGGACTGGTTATCAGCCATGTGATGGACTGGTAATCCTCCATTTGATGGACTGGTGATCAGCCCTGTGATGGACTGGTGATCAGCCCTGTGATGGACTGGTGATCCTCCCTGTGATGGACTGGTGATCCTCCCTCTGATGGACTGGTGATCAGCCCTATGATGGACTGGTGATCCTCTCTGTGATGGACTGGTGATCCTCCCTTTGATGGACTGGTGATGAGCCCTGTGATGGACTGGTGATCAGCCCTGTGTTGGACTGGTGATCCTCCCTGTGTTGGACTGGTGATCAGCCCTGTGTTGGACCGGTGATGAGCCCTGTGTTGGACTGGTGATCCTCCCTTTGATGGACTGGTGATCCTCCCTTTGATGGGCTGGTTACCAGCCCTGTGATGGACTGGTGATCCTCCCTTTGATGGACTGGTGATCCTCCCTTTGATGGACTGGTTATAGCCCCTGTGATGGACTGGTTATCAGCCATGTGATGGACTGGTGATCCTCCCTTTGATGGACTGGTGATCCTTCCTGTATTGGACTGGTGATCAGACCTGTGTTGGACTGGTGATCAGACCTGTGATGGACTGGTGATGAGCCCTGTGATGGACTGGTGATCAGCCCTATGTTGAACTGGTGATCAGACCTGTGATGGACTGGTGATGAGCCCTGTCATGGACTGGTTATCCTCCTTGTGATGGACTGGTGATCCTCCCTCTAATGGACTGGTGATCAGCCCTGTGATGGACTGGTGATCCTACCTGTGCTGGATTAGTGATCCTCCCTGTAATGGACTGGTGATCCTCCCTGTGATGGACTGGTGATCCTCCCTTTGATGGACTGGTGATGAGCCCTGTGATGGACTGGTGATCAGCCCTGTGTTGGACTGGTGATCCTCCCTGTGTTGGACTGGTGATCAGCCCTATGTTGGACCGGTGATGAGCCCTGTGTTGGACTGGTGATCCTCCCTTTGATGGACTGGTGATCCTCCCTTTGATGGGCTGGTTACCAGCCCTGTGATGGACTGGTGATCCTCCCTTTGATGGACTGGTGATCCTCCCTTTGATGGACTGGTTATAGCCCCTGTGATGGACTGGTTATCAGCCATGTGATGGACTGGTGATCCTCCCTTTGATGGACTGGTGATCCTTCCTGTATTGGACTGGTGATCAGACCTGTGTTGGACTGGTGATCAGACCTGTGATGGACTGGTGATGAGCCCTGTGATGGACTGGTGATCAGCCCTATGTTGAACTGGTGATCAGCCCTGTGATGGACTGGTGATCCTACCTCTAATGGACTGGTGATCAGCCCTGTGATGGACTGGTGATCCTACCTGTGCTGGATTAGTGATCCTCCCTGTAATGGACTGGTGATCCTCCCTGTGATGGACTGGTGATCCTCCCTTTGATGGACTGGTGATGGGCCCTGTGATGGACTGGTGATCAGCCCTGTGTTGGACTGGTGATCCTCCCTGTGTTGGACTGGTGATCAGCCCTATGTTGGACCGGTGATGAGCCCTGTGTTGGACTGGTGATCCTCCCTTTGATGGACTGGTGATCCTCCCTTTGATGGGCTGGTTACCAGCCCTGTGATGGACTGGTGATCCTCCTTTTGATGGACTGGTGATCCTCCCTTTGATGGACTGGTTATAGCCCCTGTGATGGACTGGTTATCAGCCATGTGATGGACTGGTGATCCTCCCTTTGATGGACTGGTGATCCTTCCTGTATTGGACTGGTGATCAGACCTGTGTTGGACTGGTGATCAGACCTGTGATGGACTGGTGATGAGCCCTGTGATGGACTGGTGATCAGCCCTATGTTGAACTGGTGATCAGCCCTGTGATGGACTGGTGATCCTACCTGTGCTGGATTAGTGATCCTCCCTGTGATGGACTGGTGATCCTCCCTGTGAAGGACTGGTGATCAGCCCTGTGATGGACTGGTGATCCTCCCTTTGATGGACTGGTGATCAGCCCTGTGATGGACTGGTGATCCTCCCGGTGATGGACTGGTGATCAGCCCTGTTTTAGACTGGTGATCCTCCCTGTGTTGGACTGGTGATCAGCCCTGTGTTGGACCGGTGATGAGCCCTGTGTTGGACTGGTGATCCTCCCTTTGATGGACTTGTGATCCTCCCTTTGATGGGCTGGTTATCAGCCCTGTGATGGACTGGTGATCCTCCCTTTGATGGACTGGTGATCCTCTCTTTGATGGACTGGTTACAGCCCCTTTGATGGACTGGTTATCAGCCATGTGATGGACTGGTGATCCTCCCTTTGATGGACTGGTTATCAGCCATGTGATGGACTGGTAATCCTCCATTTGATGGACTGGTGATCAGCCCTGTGATGGACTGGTGATCAGCCCTGTGATGGACTGGTGATCCTCCCTTTGATGGACTGGTGATCCTCCCTTTGATGGACTGGTTATAGCCCCTGTGATGGACTGGTTATCAGCCATGTGATGGACTGGTGATCCTCCCTGTGATGGACTGGTGATCAGCCCTGTGATGGACTGGTGATCCTCCCTGTGATGGACTGGTGATCCTCCTTGTTATGGACTGGTGATCCTCCCTGTGATGGACTGGTGATCAGCCCTGTGATGGACTGGTGATCCTCCCTGTGCTGGATTGGTGATCCTCCCTGTGTTGGACTGGTGATCAGACCTGTGATGGACTGGTGATGAGCCCTGTGATGGACTGGTGATCAGCCCTATGTTGGACTGGTGATCAGACCTGTGATGGACTGGTGATGAGCCCTGTCATGGACTGGTGATCCTCCCTGTGATGGATTGGTGATCCTCCCTCTGATGGACTGGTGATCAGCCCTGTGATGGACTGGTGATCCTCCCTGTGATGGATTGGTGATCCTCCCTGTGATGGACTGGTGTTCCTCCCTGTGATGGACTGGTGATCAGCCCTGTTATGGACTGGTGATCAGACCTGTGATGGACTGGTGATCAGCCCATCGATGAACTGGTGATCCTCCCGGTGATGGACTGGTGACCCTCCCTTTGATGGACTGGTGATCCTCCCTTTGATGGACTGGTTATAGCCCCTGTGATGGACTGGTTATCAGCCATGTGATGGACTGGTGATCAGCCCTGTGTTGGACCGGTGATGAGCCCTTTGTTGGACTGGTGGTCCTCCCTTTGATGGACTGGTGATCCTCCCTTTGATGGGCTGGTTACCAGCGCTGTGATGGACTGGTGATCCTCCCTTTGATGGACTGGTGATCCTCCCTTTGATGGACTGGTTATAGCCCCTGTGATGGACTGGTTATCAGCCATGTGATGGACTGGTGATCCTCCCTGTGATGGATTGGTGATCCTCCCTGTGATGGACTGTTGATCCTCCCTGTGATGGACTGGTGATCCTCCCTCTGATGGACTGGTGATCCTCCCTGTGATGTACTGGTGATCCTTTCTGTGATGGACTGGTGATGAGCCCTGTGATGGACTGGTGATCAGCCCTGTGTTGGACTGGTGATCCTCCCTGTGATGGACTGGTGATCGTCCCTGTGATGGACTGGTTATAGCCCCTGTGATGGACTGGTTATCAGCCATGTGATGGACTGGTGATCCTCCCTGTGATGGATTGGTGATCCTCCCTGTGATGGACTGTTGATCCTCCCTGTGATGGACTGGTGATCCTCCCTCTGATGGACTGGTGATCCTCCCTGTGATGGACTGGTGATCCTTTCTGTGATGGACTGCTGATAAGCACTGTGATGGACTGGTGATCAGCCCTGTGTTGGACTGGTGATCCTCCCTGTGCTGGATTGGTGATCGTCCCTGTGATGGACTGGTGATCCTCCCTGTGATGGACTGGTGATCAGCCCTGTGATGGACTGGTGATCCTCCCTGTGATGGACTGGTAATCCTTCCTCTGATGGACTGGTGATCCTCCCTGTGATGGACTGGTGACCAGCGCTGTGATGGACTGGTGATCCTCCCTTTGATGGACTGGTGATCCTCCCTTTGATGGACTGGTTATAGCCCCTGTGATGGACTGGTTATCAGCCATGTGATGGACTGGTGATCCTCCCTGTGATGGATTGGTGATCCTCCCTGTGATGGACTGTTGATCCTCCCTGTGATGGACTGGTGATCCTCCCTCTGATGGACTGGTGATCCTCCCTGTGATGTACTGGTTATCCTTTCTGTGATGGACTGGTGATGAGCCCTGTGATGGACTGGTGATCAGCCCTGTGTTGGACTGGTGATCCTCCCTGTGATGGACTGGTGATCGTCCCTGTGATGGACTGGTTATAGCCCCTGTGATGGACTGGTTATCAGCCATGTGATGGACTGGTGATCCTCCCTGTGATGGATTGGTGATCCTCCCTGTGATGGACTGTTGATCCTCCCTGTGATGGACTGGTGATCCTCCCTCTGATGGACTGGTGATCCTCCCTGTGATGGACTGGTGATCCTTTCTGTGATGGACTGCTGATGAGCACTGTGATGGACTGGTGATCAGCCATGTGATGGACTGGTAATCCTCCATTTGATGGACTGGTGATCAGCCCTGTGATGGACTGGTGATCAGCCCTGTGATGGACTGGTGATCCTCCCTGTGCTGGATTGGTGATCCTCCCTGTGATGGACTGGTGATCCTCCCTGTGATGGACTGGTGATCAGCCCTGTGTTAGACTGGTGATCCTCCCTGTGTTGGACTGGTGATCAGCCCTGTGTTGGACCGGTGATGAGCCCTGTGTTGGACTGGTGATCCTCCCTTTGATGGACTGGTGATCCTCCCTTTGATGGGCTGGTTACCAGCGCTGTGATGGACTGGTGATCCTCCCGGTGATGGACTGGTGATCAGCCCTGTGTTAGAAAGGTGATCCTCCCTGTGGTGGACTGGTGATCAGCACTGTGTTGGACCGGTGATGAGCCCTGTGTTGCACTGGTGATCCTCCCTTTGATGGGCTGGTTATCAGCCCTGTGATGGACTGGTGATCCTCCCTGTGCTAGATTGGTGATCCTCCCTGTGATGGACTAGTGATCCTCCCTGTGATGGACTGGTGATCAGCCCTGTGATGGACTGGTGATCCTTCCTGTATTGGACTGGTGATCCTCCCTGTGATGGACTGGTGATCCTCCCTGTGTTGGACTGGTGATCAGACCTGTGATGGACTGGTGATGAGCCCTGTGATGGACTGGTGATCAGCCCTATGTTGGACTGGTGATCAGACCTGTGATGGACTGGTGATGAGCCCTGTCATGGACTGGTGATCCTCCCTGTGATGGATTGGTGATCCTCCCTCTGATGGACTGGTGATCAGCCCTGTGATGGACTGGTGATCCTCCCTGTGATGGATTGGTGATCCTCCCTGTGATGGACTGGTGATCCTCCCTGTGATGGACTGGTGATCAGCCCTGTTATGGACTGGTGATCAGACCTGTGATGGACTGGTGATCAGCCCATCGATGGACTGGTGATCCTCCCGGTGATGGACTGGTGATCAGCCCTGTGTTAGACTGGTGATCCTCTCTGTGTTGGACTGGTGATCAGCCCTGTGTTGGACCGGTGATGAGCCCTGTGTTGGACTGGTGATCCTCCCTTTGATGGACTGGTGATCCTCCCTTTGATGGGCTGGTTATCAGCCCTGTGATGGACTGGTGATCCTCCCTTTGATGGACTGGTGATCCTCCCTTTGATGGACTGGTTATAGCCCCTTTGATGGACTGGTTATCAGCCATGTGATGGACTGGTGATCCTCCCTTTGATGGACTGGTGATCAGCCCTGTGATGGACTGGTGATCCTCCTTGTTATGGACTGGTGATCCTCCCTCTGATGGACTGGTGATCAGCCCTGTGATGGACTGGTGATCCTCCCTGTGCTGGATTCGTGATCCTCCCTGTGATGGACTGGTGATCCTCCCTGTGATGGACTGGTGATCCTCCCTGTGATGGACTGGTGATCAGCACTGTGATGGACTGGTGATCCTCCCTGTGATGGACTGGTGATCCTCCCTCTGATGGACTGGTGATCAGCCCTATGATGGACTGGTGATCCTCTCTGTGATGGACTGGTGATCCTCCCTTTGATGGACTGGTGATCATCCCTTTGATGGACTGGTTATAACCCCTTCGATGGACTGGTTATCAGCCATGTGATGGATTGGTGATCCTCCCTTTTATGGACTGGTTTTCAGCCCTGTGATGGACTGGTGATCCTCCTTTTGATGGACTGGGTATCCTCCCTCTGATGGACTGGTGATCAGCCCTGTGATGGACTGGTGATCCTCCCTTTGATGGACTGGTGATCAGCCCTGTGATGGACTAGTGATCCTCCCTGTGATGGACTGGTGATCAGCCCTGTGATGGACTGGTGATCCTTCCTGTATTGGACTGGTGATCCTCCCTGTGATGGACTGGTGATCCTCCCTGTGTTGGACTGGTGATCAGACCTGTGATGGACTGGTGATCCTTTCTGTGATGGACTGGTGATGAGCACTGTGATGGACTGGTGATCAGCCCTGTGTTGGACTGGTGATCCTCCCTGTGCTGGATTGGTGATCCTCCCTGTGATGGACTGGTGATCCTCCCTGTGATGGACTGGTGATCAGCCCTGTGATGGACTGGTGATCCTCCCTGTGATGGACTGGTGATCCTTCCTCTGATGGACTGGTGATCCTCCCTGTGATGGACTGGTGATCAGCCCTGTGTTAGACTGGTGATCCTCCCTGTGTTGGACTGGTGATAAGCACTGTGTTGGACCGGTGATGAGCCCTGTGTTGCACTGGTGATCCTCCCTTTGATGGGCTGGTTATCAGCCCTGTGATGGACTGGTGATCCTCCCTGTGCTAGATTGGTGATCCTCCCTGTGATGGACTAGTGATCCTCCCTGTGATGGACTGGTGATCAGCCCTGTGATGGACTGGTGATCCTCCCTGTATTGGACTGGTGATCCTCCCTGTGATGGACTGGTGATCCTCCCTGTGTTGGACTGGTGATCAGACCTGTGATGGACTGGTGATGAGCCCTGTGATGGACTGGTGATCAGCCCTATGTTGGACTGGTGATCAGACCTGTGATGGACTGGTGATGAGCCCTGTCATGGACTGGTGATCCTCCCTGTGATGGATTGGTGATCCTCCCTCTGATGGACTGGTGATCAGCCCTGTGATGGACTGGTGATCCTCCCTGTGATGGATTGGTGATCCTCCCTGTGATGGACTGGTGTTCCTCCCTGTGATGGACTGGTGATCAGCCCTGTTATGGACTGGTGATCAGACCTGTGATGGACTGGTGATCAGCCCATCGATGGACTGGTGATCCTCCCGGTGATGGACTGGTGATCAGCCCTGTGTTAGACTGTTGATCCTCTCTGTGTTGGACTGGTGATCAGCCCTGTGTTGGACCGGTGATGAGCCCTGTGTTGGACTGGTGATCCTCCCTTTGATGGGCTGGTTATCGGCCCTGTGATGGACTGGTGATCCTCCCTTTGATGGACTGGTGATCCTCTCTTTGATGGACTGGTTATAGCCCCTTTGATGGACTGGTTATCAGCCATGTGATGGACTGGTGATCCTCCCTTTGATGGACTGGTGATCAGCCCTGTGATGGACTGGTGATCCTCCTTGTTATGGACTGGTGATCCTCCCTCTGATGGACTGGTGATCAGCCCTGTGATGGACTGGTGATCCTCCCTGTGCTGGATTCGTGATCCTCCCTGTGATGGACTGGTGATCCTCCCTGTGATGGACTGGTGATCAGCACTGTGATGGACTGGTGATCCTCCCTGTGATGGACTGGTGATCCTCCCTCTGATGGACTGGTGATCAGCCCTATGATGGACTGGTGATCCTCTCTGTGATGGACTGGTGATCCTCCCTTTGATGGACTGGTGATCATCCCTTTGATGGACTGGTTATAACCCCTTCGATGGACTGGTTATCAGCCATGTGATGGATTGGTGATCCTCCCTTTTATGGACTGGTTTTCAGCCATGTGATGGACTGGTGATCAGACCTGTGATGGACTGGTTATCAGCCATGTAATGGACTGGTGATCCTCCCTTTGATGGACTGGTGATCCTTCCTGTATTGGACTGGTGATCAGACCTGTGTTGGACTGGTGATCAGACCTGTGATGGACTGGTGATGAGCCCTGTGATGGACTGGTGATCAGCCCTATGTTGAACTGGTGATCAGCCCTGTGATGGACTGGTGATCCTACCTGTGCTGGATTAGTGATCCTCCCTGTGATGGACTGGTGATCCTCCCTGTGATGGACTGGTGATCAGCCCTGTGATGGACTGGTGATCCTCCCTTTGATGGACTGGTGATCAGCCCTGTGATGGACTGGTGATCCTCCCGGTGATGGACTGGTGATCAGCCCTGTTTTAGACTGGTGATCCTCCCTGTGTTGGACTGGTGATCAGCCCTGTGTTGGACCGGTGATGAGCCCTGTGTTGGACTGGTGATCCTCCCTTTGATGGACTTGTGATCCTCCCTTTGATGGGCTGGTTATCAGCCCTGTGATGGACTGGTGATCCTCCCTTTGATGGACTGGTGATCCTCTCTTTGATGGACTGGTTACAGCCCCTTTGATGGACTGGTTATCAGCCATGTGATGGACTGGTGATCCTCCCTTTGATGGACTGGTTATCAGCCATGTGATGGACTGGTAATCCTCCATTTGATGGACTGGTGATCAGCCCTGTGATGGACTGGTGATCAGCCCTGTGATGGACTGGTGATCCTCCCTTTGATGGACTGGTGATCAGCCCTGTGATGGACTGGTGATCCTCCCGGTGATGGACTGGTGATCAGCCCTGTTTTAGACTGGTGATCCTCCCTGTGTTGGACTGGTGATCAGCCCTATGTTGGACCGGTGATGAGCCCTGTGTTGGACTGGTGATCCTCCCTTTGATGGACTGGTGATCCTCCCTTTGATGGGCTGGTTACCAGTCCTGTGATGGACTGGTGATCCTCCCTTTGATGGACTGGTGATCCTCCCTTTGATGGACTGGTTATAGCCCCTGTGATGGACTGGTTATCAGCCATGTGATGGACTGGTGATCCTCCCTTTGATGGACTGGTGATCCTTCCTGTATTGGACTGGTGATCAGACCTGTGTTGGACTGGTGATCAGACCTGTGATGGACTGGTGATGAGCCCTGTGATGGACTGGTGATCAGCCCTATGTTGAACTGGTGATCAGCCCTGTGATGGACTGGTGATCCTACCTGTGCTGGATTAGTGATCCTCCCTGTGATGGACTGGTGATCAGCCCTGTGATGGACTGGTGATCCTCCCGGTGATGGACTGGTGATCAGCCCTGTTTTAGACTGGTGATCCTCCCTGTGTTGGACTGGTGATCAGCCCTGTGTTGGACCGGTGATGAGCCCTGTGTTGGACTGGTGATCCTCCCTTTGATGGACTTGTGATCCTCCCTTTGATGGGCTGGTTTTCAGCCCTGTGATGGACTGGTGATCCTCCCTTTGATGGACTGGTGATCCTCTCTTTGATGGACTGGTTACAGCCCCTTTGATGGACTGGTTATCAGCCATGTGATGGACTGGTGATCCTCCCTTTGATGGACTGGTTATCAGCCATGTGATGGACTGGTAATCCTCCCTGTGATGGACTGGTGATCCTTTCTGTGATGGACTGCTGATGAGCACTGTGATGGACTGGTGATCAGCCATGTGATGGACTGGTAATCCTCCATTTGATGGACTGGTGATCAGCCCTGTGATGGACTGGTGATCAGCCCTGTGATGGACTGGTGATCCTCCCTGTGCTGGATTGGTGATCCTCCCTGTGATGGACTGGTGATCCTCCCTGTGATGGACTGGTGATCAGCCCTGTGTTAGACTGGTGATCCTCCCTGTGTTGGACTGGTGATCAGCCCTGTGTTGGACCGGTGATGAGCCCTGTGTTGGACTGGTGATCCTCCCTTTGATGGACTGGTGATCCTCCCTTTGATGGGCTGGTTACCAGCGCTGTGATGGACTGGTGATCCTCCCTTTGATGGACTGGTGATCCTCCCTTTGATGGACTGGTTATAGCCCCTGTGATGGACTGGTTATCAGCCATGTGATGGACTGGTGATCCTCCCTTTGATGGACTGGTTATAGCCCCTGTGATGGACTGGTTATCAGCCATGTGATGGACTGGTGATCCTCCCTGTGATGGATTGGTGATCCTCCCTGTGATGGACTGTTGATCCTCCCTGTGATGGACTGGTGATCCTCCCTCTGATGGACTGGTGATCCTCCCTGTGATGGACTGGTGATCCTTTCTGTGATGGACTGGTGATGAGCCCTGTGATGGACTGGTGATCAGCCCTGTGTTGGACTGGTGATCCTCCCTGTGATGGACTGGTGATCGTCCCTGTGATGGACTGGTTATAGCCCCTGTGATGGACTGGTAATCAGCCATGTGATGGACTGGTGATCCTCCCTGTGATGGATTGGTGATCCTCCCTGTGATGGACTGTTGATCCTCCCTGTGATGGACTGGTGATCCTCCCTCTGATGGACTGGTGATCTTCCCTGTGATGGACTGGTGATCCTTTCTGTGATGGACTGGTGATGAGCACTGTGATGGACTGGTGATCAGCCCTGTGTTGGACTGGTGATCCTCCCTGTGCTGGATTGGTGATCCTCCCTGTGATGGACTGGTGATCCTCCCTGTGATGGACTGGTGATCAGCCCTGTGATGGACTGGTGATCCTCCCTGTGTTGGACTGGTGATCCTTCCTCTGATGGACTGGTGATCCTCCCTGTGATGGACTGGTGATCAGCCCTGTGATGGACTGTTGATCCTCCCGGTGATGGACTGGTGATCAGCCCTGTGTTAGACTGGTGATCCTCCCTGTGTTGGACTGGTGATCAGCACTGTGTTGGACCGGTGATGAGCCCTGTGTTGCACTGGTGATCCTCCCTTTGATGGGCTGGTTATCAGCCCTGTGATGGACTGGTGATCCTCCCTTTGATGGACTGGTGATCCTCCCTTTGATGGACTGGTTATAGCCCCTTTGATGGACTGGTTATCAGCCATGTGATGGACTGGTGATCCTCCCTTTGATGGACTGGTGATCAGCCCTGTGATGGACTGGTGATCCTCCTTGTTATGGACTGGTGATCCTCCCTCTGATGGACTGGTGATCAGCCCTGTGATGGACTGGTGATCCTCCCTGTGCTGGATTCGTGATCCTCCCTGTGATGGACTGGTGATCCTCCCTGTGATGGACTGGTGATCAGCACTGTGATGGACTGGTGATCCTCCCTGTGATGGACTGGTGATCCTCCCTCTGATGGACTGGTGATCAGCCCTATGATGGACTGGTGATCCTCTCTGTGATGGACTGGTGATCCTCCCTTTGATGGACTGGTGATCATCCCTTTGATGGACTGGTTATAACCCCTTCGATGGACTGGTTATCAGCCATGTGATGGATTGGTGATCCTCCCTTTTATGGACTGGTTTTCAGCCCTGTGATGGACTGGTGATCCTCCTTTTGATGGACTGGGTATCCTCCCTCTGATGGACTGGTGATCAGCCCTGTGATGGACTGGTGATCCTCCCTTTGATGGACTGGTGATCAGCCCTGTGATGGACTAGTGATCCTCCCTGTGATGGACTGGTGATCAGCCCTGTGATGGACTGGTGATCCTTCCTGTATTGGACTGGTGATCCTCCCTGTGATGGACTGGTGATCCTCCCTGTGTTGGACTGGTGATCAGACCTGTGATGGACTGGTGATCCTTTCTGTGATGGACTGGTGATGAGCACTGTGATGGACTGGTGATCAGCCCTGTGTTGGACTGGTGATCCTCCCTGTGCTGGATTGGTGATCCTCCCTGTGATGGACTGGTGATCCTCCCTGTGATGGACTGGTGATCAGCCCTGTGATGGACTGGTGATCCTCCCTGTGATGGACTGGTGATCCTTCCTCTGATTGACTGGTGATCCTCCCTGTGATGGACTGGTGATCAGCCCTGTGATGGACTGTTGATCCTCCCGGTGATGGACTGGTGATCAGCCCTGTGTTAGACTGGTGATCCTCCCTGTGTTGGACTGGTGATCAGCACTGTGTTGGACCGGTGATGAGCCCTGTGTTGCACTGGTGATCCTCCCTTTGATGGGCTGGTTATCAGCCCTGTGATGGACTGGTGATCCTCCCTGTGCTAGATTGGTGATCCTCCCTGTGATGGACTAGTGATCCTCCCTGTGATGGACTGGTGATCAGCCCTGTGATGGACTGGTGATCCTCCCTGTATTGGACTGGTGATCCTCCCTGTGATGGACTGGTGATCCTCCCTGTGTTGGACTGGTGATCAGACCTGTGATGGACTGGTGATGAGCCCTGTGATGGACTGGTGATCAGCCCTATGTTGGACTGGTGATCAGACCTGTGATGGACTGGTGATGAGCCCTGTCATGGACTGGTGATCCTCCCTGTGATGGATTGGTGATCCTCCCTCTGATGGACTGGTGATCAGCCCTGTGATGGACTGGTGATCCTCCCTGTGATGGATTGGTGATCCTCCCTGTGATGGACTGTTGATCCTCCCTGTGATGGACTGGTGATCCTCCCTCTGATGGACTGGTGATCCTCCCTGTGATGGACTGGTGATCCTTTCTGTGATGGACTGGTGATGAGCCCTGTGATGGACTGGTGATCAGCCCTGTGTTGGACTGGTGATCCTCCCTGTGATGGACTGGTGATCGTCCCTGTGATGGACTGGTTATAGCCCCTGTGATGGACTGGTTATCAGCCATGTGATGGACTGGTGATCCTCCAGGTGATGGATTGGTGATCCTCCCTCTGATGGACTGGTGATCCTCCCTTTGATGGACTGGTGATCCTCCCTTTGATGGGCTGGTTACCAGCGCTGTGATGGACTGGTGATCCTCCCTTTGATGGACTGGTGATCCTCCCTTTGATGGACTGGTTATAGCCCCTGTGATGGACTGGTTATCAGCCATGTGATGGACTGGTGATCCTCCCTGTGATGGATTGGTGATCCTCCCTGTGATGGACTGTTGATCCTCCCTGTGATGGACTGGTGATCCTCCCTCTGATGGACTGGTGATCCTCCCTGTGATGGACTGGTGATCCTTTCTGTGATGGACTGGTGATGAGCCCTGTGATGGACTGGTGATCAGCCCTGTGTTGGACTGGTGATCAGACCTGTGATGGACTGGTGATGAGCCCTGTGATGGACTGGTGATCAGCCCTATGTTGAACTGGTGATCAGCCCTGTGATGGACTGGTGATCCTACCTCTAATGGACTGGTGATCAGCCCTGTGATGGACTGGTGATCCTACCTGTGCTGGATTAGTGATCCTCCCTGTAATGGACTGGTGATCCTCCCTGTGATGGACTGGTGATCCTCCCTTTGATGGACTGGTGATGAGCCCTGTGATGGACTGGTGATCAGCCCTGTGTTGGACTGGTGATCCTCCCTGTGTTGGACTGGTGATCAGCCCTATGTTGGACCGGTGATCAGCCCTGTGATGGACTGGTGATCCTACCTGTGCTGGATTAGTGATCCTCCCTGTGATGGACTGGTGATCCTCCCTGTGATGGACTGGTGATCAGCCCTGTGATGGACTGGTGATCCTCCCTTTGATGGACTGGTGATCAGCCCTGTGATGGACTGGTGATCCTCCCGGTGATGGACTGGTGATCAGCCCTGTTTTAGACTGGTGATCCTCCCTGTGTTGGACTGGTGATCAGCCCTGTGTTGGACCGGTGATGAGCCCTGTGTTGGACTGGTGATCCTCCCTTTGATGGACTTGTGATCCTCCCTTTGATGGGCTGGTTATCAGCCCTGTGATGGACTGGTGATCCTCCCTTTGATGGACTGGTGATCCTCTCTTTGATGGACTGGTTACAGCCCCTTTGATGGACTGGTTATCAGCCATGTGATGGACTGGTGATCCTCCCTTTGATGGACTGGTTATCAGCCATGTGATGGACTGGTAATCCTCCATTTGATGGACTGGTGATCAGCCCTGTGATGGACTGGTGATCAGCCCTGTGATGGACTGGTGATCCTCCCTGTGATGGACTGGTGATCCTCCCTCTGATGGACTGGTGATCAGCCCTATGATGGACTGGTGATTCTCTCTGTGATGGACTGGTGATCCTCCCTTTGATGGACTGGTGATGAGCCCTGTGATGGACTGGTGATCAGCCCTGTGTTGGACTGGTGATCCTCCCTGTGTTGGACTGGTGATCAGCCCTGTGTTGGACCGGTGATGAGCCCTGTGTTGGACTGGTGATCCTCCCTTTGATGGACTGGTGATCCTCCCTTTGATGGGCTGGTTACCAGCCCTGTGATGGACTGGTGATCCTCCCTTTGATGGACTGGTGATCCTCCCTTTGATGGACTGGTTATAGCCCCTGTGATGGACTGGTTATCAGCCATGTGATGGACTGGTGATCCTCCCTTTGATGGACTGGTGATCCTTCCTGTATTGGACTGGTGATCAGACCTGTGTTGGACTGGTGATCAGACCTGTGATGGACTGGTGATGAGCCCTGTGATGGACTGGTGATCAGCCCTATGTTGAACTGGTGATCAGACCTGTGATGGACTGGTGATGAGCCCTGTCATGGACTGGTTATCCTCCTTGTGATGGACTGGTGATCCTCCCTCTAATGGACTGGTGATCAGCCCTGTGATGGACTGGTGATCCTACCTGTGCTGGATTAGTGATCCTCCCTGTAATGGACTGGTGATCCTCCCTGTGATGGACTGGTGATCCTCCCTTTGATGGACTGGTGATGAGCCCTGTGATGGACTGGTGATCAGCCCTGTGTTGGACTGGTGATCCTCCCTGTGTTGGACTGGTGATCAGCCCTATGTTGGACCGGTGATGAGCCCTGTGTTGGACTGGTGATCCTCCCTTTGATGGACTGGTGATCCTCCCTTTGATGGGCTGGTTACCAGCCCTGTGATGGACTGGTGATCCTCCCTTTGATGGACTGGTGATCCTCCCTTTGATGGACTGGTTATAGCCCCTGTGATGGACTGGTTATCAGCCATGTGATGGACTGGTGATCCTCCCTTTGATGGACTGGTGATCCTTCCTGTATTGGACTGGTGATCAGACCTGTGTTGGACTGGTGATCAGACCTGTGATGGACTGGTGATGAGCCCTGTGATGGACTGGTGATCAGCCCTATGTTGAACTGGTGATCAGCCCTGTGATGGACTGGTGATCCTACCTCTAATGGACTGGTGATCAGCCCTGTGATGGACTGGTGATCCTACCTGTGCTGGATTAGTGATCCTCCCTGTAATGGACTGGTGATCCTCCCTGTGATGGACTGGTGATCCTCCCTTTGATGGACTGGTGATGGGCCCTGTGATGGACTGGTGATCAGCCCTGTGTTGGACTGGTGATCCTCCCTGTGTTGGACTGGTGATCAGCCCTATGTTGGACCGGTGATGAGCCCTGTGTTGGACTGGTGATCCTCCCTTTGATGGACTGGTGATCCTCCCTTTGATGGGCTGGTTACCAGCCCTGTGATGGACTGGTGATCCTCCTTTTGATGGACTGGTGATCCTCCCTTTGATGGACTGGTTATAGCCCCTGTGATGGACTGGTTATCAGCCATGTGATGGACTGGTGATCCTCCCTTTGATGGACTGGTGATCCTTCCTGTATTGGACTGGTGATCAGACCTGTGTTGGACTGGTGATCAGACCTGTGATGGACTGGTGATGAGCCCTGTGATGGACTGGTGATCAGCCCTATGTTGAACTGGTGATCAGCCCTGTGATGGACTGGTGATCCTACCTGTGCTGGATTAGTGATCCTCCCTGTGATGGACTGGTGATCCTCCCTGTGAAGGACTGGTGATCAGCCCTGTGATGGACTGGTGATCCTCCCTTTGATGGACTGGTGATCAGCCCTGTGATGGACTGGTGATCCTCCCGGTGATGGACTGGTGATCAGCCCTGTTTTAGACTGGTGATCCTCCCTGTGTTGGACTGGTGATCAGCCCTGTGTTGGACCGGTGATGAGCCCTGTGTTGGACTGGTGATCCTCCCTTTGATGGACTTGTGATCCTCCCTTTGATGGGCTGGTTATCAGCCCTGTGATGGACTGGTGATCCTCCCTTTGATGGACTGGTGATCCTCTCTTTGATGGACTGGTTACAGCCCCTTTGATGGACTGGTTATCAGCCATGTGATGGACTGGTGATCCTCCCTTTGATGGACTGGTTATCAGCCATGTGATGGACTGGTAATCCTCCATTTGATGGACTGGTGATCAGCCCTGTGATGGACTGGTGATCAGCCCTGTGATGGACTGGTGATCCTCCCTTTGATGGACTGGTGATCCTCCCTTTGATGGACTGGTTATAGCCCCTGTGATGGACTGGTTATCAGCCATGTGATGGACTGGTGATCCTCCCTGTGATGGACTGGTGATCAGCCCTGTGATGGACTGGTGATCCTCCCTGTGATGGACTGGTGATCCTCCTTGTTATGGACTGGTGATCCTCCCTGTGATGGACTGGTGATCAGCCCTGTGATGGACTGGTGATCCTCCCTGTGCTGGATTGGTGATCCTCCCTGTGTTGGACTGGTGATCAGACCTGTGATGGACTGGTGATGAGCCCTGTGATGGACTGGTGATCAGCCCTATGTTGGACTGGTGATCAGACCTGTGATGGACTGGTGATGAGCCCTGTCATGGACTGGTGATCCTCCCTGTGATGGATTGGTGATCCTCCCTCTGATGGACTGGTGATCAGCCCTGTGATGGACTGGTGATCCTCCCTGTGATGGATTGGTGATCCTCCCTGTGATGGACTGGTGTTCCTCCCTGTGATGGACTGGTGATCAGCCCTGTTATGGACTGGTGATCAGACCTGTGATGGACTGGTGATCAGCCCATCGATGAACTGGTGATCCTCCCGGTGATGGACTGGTGACCCTCCCTTTGATGGACTGGTGATCCTCCCTTTGATGGACTGGTTATAGCCCCTGTGATGGACTGGTTATCAGCCATGTGATGGACTGGTGATCAGCCCTGTGTTGGACCGGTGATGAGCCCTTTGTTGGACTGGTGGTCCTCCCTTTGATGGACTGGTGATCCTCCCTTTGATGGGCTGGTTACCAGCGCTGTGATGGACTGGTGATCCTCCCTTTGATGGACTGGTGATCCTCCCTTTGATGGACTGGTTATAGCCCCTGTGATGGACTGGTTATCAGCCATGTGATGGACTGGTGATCCTCCCTGTGATGGATTGGTGATCCTCCCTGTGATGGACTGTTGATCCTCCCTGTGATGGACTGGTGATCCTCCCTCTGATGGACTGGTGATCCTCCCTGTGATGTACTGGTGATCCTTTCTGTGATGGACTGGTGATGAGCCCTGTGATGGACTGGTGATCAGCCCTGTGTTGGACTGGTGATCCTCCCTGTGATGGACTGGTGATCGTCCCTGTGATGGACTGGTTATAGCCCCTGTGATGGACTGGTTATCAGCCATGTGATGGACTGGTGATCCTCCCTGTGATGGATTGGTGATCCTCCCTGTGATGGACTGTTGATCCTCCCTGTGATGGACTGGTGATCCTCCCTCTGATGGACTGGTGATCCTCCCTGTGATGGACTGGTGATCCTTTCTGTGATGGACTGCTGATGAGCACTGTGATGGACTGGTGATCAGCCCTGTGTTGGACTGGTGATCCTCCCTGTGCTGGATTGGTGATCCTCCCTGTGATGGACTGGTGATCCTCCCTGTGATGGACTGGTGATCAGCCCTGTGATGGACTGGTGATCCTCCCTGTGATGGACTGGTAATCCTTCCTCTGATGGACTGGTGATCCTCCCTGTGATGGACTGGTGATCAGCCCTGTGATGGACTGTTGATCCTCCCGGTGATGGACTGGTGATCAGCCCTGTGTTAGACTGGTGATCCTCCCTGTGGTGGACTGGTGATCAGCACTGTGTTGGACCGGTGATGAGCCCTGTGTTGCACTGGTGATCCTCCCTTTGATGGGCTGGTTATCAGCCCTGTGATGGACTGGTGATCCTCCCTGTGCTAGATTGGTGATCCTCCCTGTGATGGACTAGTGATCCTCCCTGTGATGGACTGGTGATCAGCCCTGTGATGGACTGGTGATCCTTCCTGTATTGGACTGGTGATCCTCCCTGTGATGGACTGGTGATCCTCCCTGTGTTGGACTGGTGATCAGACCTGTGATGGACTGGTGATGAGCTCTGTGATGGACTGGTGATCAGCCCTATGTTGGACTGGTGATCAGACCTGTGATGGACTGGTGATGAGCCCTGTCATGGACTGGTGATCCTCCCTGTGATGGATTGGTGATCCTCCCTCTGATGGACTGGTGATCAGCCCTGTGATGGACTGGTGATCCTCCCTGTGATGGATTGGTGATCCTCCCTGTGATGGACTGGTGATCCTCCCTGTGATGGACTGGTGATCAGCCCTGTTATGGACTGGTGATCAGACCTGTGATGGACTGGTGATCAGCCCATCGATGGACTGGTGATCCTCCCGGTGATGGACTGGTGATCAGCCCTGTGTTAGACTCGTGATCCTCTCTGTGTTGGACTGGTGATCAGCCCTGTGTTGGACCGGTGATGAGCCCTGTGTTGGACTGGTGATCCTCCCTTTGATGGACTGGTGATCCTCCCTTTGATGGGCTGGTTATCAGCCCTGTGATGGACTGGTGATCCTCCCTTTGATGGACTGGTGATCCTCCCTTTGATGGACTGGTTATAGCCCCTTTGATGGACTGGTTATCAGCCATGTGATGGACTGGTGATCCTCCCTTTGATGGACTGGTGATCAGCCCTGTGATGGACTGGTGATCCTCCTTGTTATGGACTGGTGATCCTCCCTCTGATGGACTGGTGATCAGCCCTGTGATGGACTGTTGATCCTCCCTGTGATGGACTGGTGATCCTCCCTCTGATGGACTGGTGATCCTCCCTGTGATGGACTGGTGATCCTTTCTGTGATGGACTGGTGATGAGCCCTGTGATGGACTGGTGATCAGCCCTGTGTTGGACTGGTGATCCTCCCTGTGATGGACTGGTGATCGTCCCTGTGATGGACTGGTTATAGCCCCTGTGATGGACTGGTTATCAGCCATGTGATGGACTGGTGATCCTCCCTGTGATGGATTGGTGATCCTCCCTGTGATGGACTGTTGATCCTCCCTGTGATGGACTGGTGATCCTCCCTCTGATGGACTGGTGATCCTCCCTGTGATGGACTGGTGATCCTTTCTGTGATGGACTGCTGATGAGCACTGTGATGGACTGGTGATCAGCCCTGTGTTGGACTGGTGATCCTCCCTGTGCTGGATTGGTGATCTTCCCTGTGATGGACTGGTGATCCTCCCTGTGATGGACTGGTGATCAGCCCTGTGATGGACTGGTGATCCTCCCTGTGATGGACTGGTGATCCTTCCTCTGATGGACTGGTGATCCTCCCTGTGATGGACTGGTGATCAGCCCTGTGATGGACTGTTGATCCTCCCGGTGATGGACTGGTGATCAGCCCTGTGTTAGAAAGGTGATCCTCCCTGTGGTGGACTGGTGATCAGCACTGTGTTGGACCGGTGATGAGCCCTGTGTTGCACTGGTGATCCTCCCTTTGATGGGCTGGTTATCAGCCCTGTGATGGACTGGTGATCCTCCCTGTGCTAGATTGGTGATCCTCCCTGTGATGGACTAGTGATCCTCCCTGTGATGGACTGGTGATCAGCCCTGTGATGGACTGGTGATCCTTCCTGTATTGGACTGGTGATCCTCCCTGTGATGGACTGGTGATCCTCCCTGTGTTGGACTGGTGATCAGACCTGTGATGGACTGGTGATGAGCCCTGTGATGGACTGGTGATCAGCCCTATGTTGGACTGGTGATCAGACCTGTGATGGACTGGTGATGAGCCCTGTCATGGACTGGTGATCCTCCCTGTGATGGATTGGTGATCCTCCCTCTGATGGACTGGTGATCAGCCCTGTGATGGACTGGTGATCCTCCCTGTGATGGACTGGTGATCAGCCCTGTGATGGACTGGTGATCCTCCCTGTGATGGACTGGTAATCCTTCCTCTGATGGACTGGTGATCCTCCCTGTGATGGACTGGTGATCAGCCCTGTGATGGACTGTTGATCCTCCCGGTGATGGACTGGTGATCAGCCCTGTGTTAGACTGGTGATCCTCCCTGTGGTGGACTGGTGATCAGCACTGTGTTGGACCGGTGATGAGCCCTGTGTTGCACTGGTGATCCTCCCTTTGATGGGCTGGTTATCAGCCCTGTGATGGACTGGTGATCCTCCCTGTGCTAGATTGGTGATCCTCCCTGTGATGGACTAGTGATCCTCCCTGTGATGGACTGGTGATCAGCCCTGTGATGGACTGGTGATCCTTCCTGTATTGGACTGGTGATCCTCCCTGTGATGGACTGGTGATCCTCCCTGTGTTGGACTGGTGATCAGACCTGTGATGGACTGGTGATGAGCTCTGTGATGGACTGGTGATCAGCCCTATGTTGGACTGGTGATCAGACCTGTGATGGACTGGTGATGAGCCCTGTCATGGACTGGTGATCCTCCCTGTGATGGATTGGTGATCCTCCCTCTGATGGACTGGTGATCAGCCCTGTGATGGACTGGTGATCCTCCCTGTGATGGATTGGTGATCCTCCCTGTGATGGACTGGTGATCCTCCCTGTGATGGACTGGTGATCAGCCCTGTTATGGACTGGTGATCAGACCTGTGATGGACTGGTGATCAGCCCATCGATGGACTGGTGATCCTCCCGGTGATGGACTGGTGATCAGCCCTGTGTTAGACTCGTGATCCTCTCTGTGTTGGACTGGTGATCAGCCCTGTGTTGGACCGGTGATGAGCCCTGTGTTGGACTGGTGATCCTCCCTTTGATGGACTGGTGATCCTCCCTTTGATGGGCTGGTTATCAGCCCTGTGATGGACTGGTGATCCTCCCTTTGATGGACTGGTGATCCTCCCTTTGATGGACTGGTTATAGCCCCTTTGATGGACTGGTTATCAGCCATGTGATGGACTGGTGATCCTCCCTTTGATGGACTGGTGATCAGCCCTGTGATGGACTGGTGATCCTCCTTGTTATGGACTGGTGATCCTCCCTCTGATGGACTGGTGATCAGCCCTGTGATGGACTGTTGATCCTCCCTGTGATGGACTGGTGATCCTCCCTCTGATGGACTGGTGATCAGCCCTGTGATGGACTGGTGATCCTCCCTGTGCTGGATTCGTGATCCTCCCTGTGATGGACTGGTGATCCTCCCTGTGATGGACTGGTGATCAGCACTGTGATGGACTGGTGATCCTCCCTGTGATGGACTGGTGATCCTCCCTCTGATGGACTGGTGATCAGCCCTATGATGGACTGGTGATCCTCTCTGTGATGGACTGGTGATCCTCCCTTTGATGGACTGGTGATCATCCCTTTGATGGACTGGTTATAACCCCTTCGATGGACTGGTTATCAGCCATGTGATGGATTGGTGATCCTCCCTTTTATGGACTGGTTTTCAGCCATGTGATGGACTGGTGATCCTCCCTTTGATGGACTGGTGATCCTTCCTGTATTGGACTGGTGATCAGACCTGTGTTGGACTGGTGATCAGACCTGTGATGGACTGGTGATGAGCCCTGTGATGGACTGGTGATCAGCCCTATGTTGAACTGGTGATCAGCCCTGTGATGGACTGGTGATCCTACCTCTAATGGACTGGTGATCAGCCCTGTGATGGACTGGTGATCCTACCTGTGCTGGATTAGTGATCCTCCCTGTAATGGACTGGTGATCCTCCCTGTGATGGACTGGTGATCCTCCCTTTGATGGACTGGTGATGGGCCCTGTGATGGACTGGTGATCAGCCCTGTGTTGGACTGGTGATCCTCCCTGTGTTGGACTGGTGATCAGCCCTATGTTGGACCGGTGATGAGCCCTGTGTTGGACTGGTGATCCTCCCTTTGATGGACTGGTGATCCTCCCTTTGATGGGCTGGTTACCAGCCCTGTGATGGACTGGTGATCCTCCCTTTGATGGACTGGTGATCCTCCCTTTGATGGACTGGTTATAGCCCCTGTGATGGACTGGTTATCAGCCATGTGATGGACTGGTGATCCTCCCTTTGATGGACTGGTGATCCTTCCTGTATTGGACTGGTGATCAGACCTGTGTTGGACTGGTGATCAGACCTGTGATGGACTGGTGATGAGCCCTGTGATGGACTGGTGATCAGCCCTATGTTGAACTGGTGATCAGCCCTGTGATGGACTGGTGATCCTACCTGTGCTGGATTAGTGATCCTCCCTGTGATGGACTGGTGATCCTCCCTGTGATGGACTGGTGATCAGCCCTGTGATGGACTGGTGATCCTCCCTTTGATGGACTGGTGATCAGCCCTGTGATGGACTGGTGATCCTCCCGGTGATGGACTGGTGATCAGCCCTGTTTTAGACTGGTGATCCTCCCTGTGTTGGACTGGTGATCAGCCCTGTGTTGGACCGGTGATGAGCCCTGTGTTGGACTGGTGATCCTCCCTTTGATGGACTTGTGATCCTCCCTTTGATGGGCTGGTTATCAGCCCTGTGATGGACTGGTGATCCTCCCTTTGATGGACTGGTGATCCTCTCTTTGATGGACTGGTTACAGCCCCTTTGATGGACTGGTTATCAGCCATGTGATGGACTGGTGATCCTCCCTTTGATGGACTGGTTATCAGCCATGTGATGGACTGGTAATCCTCCATTTGATGGACTGGTGATCAGCCCTGTGATGGACTGGTGATCAGCCCTGTGATGGACTGGTGATCCTCCCTTTGATGGACTGGTGATCAGCCCTGTGATGGACTGGTGATCCTCCCGGTGATGGACTGGTGATCAGCCCTGTTTTAGACTGGTGATCCTCCCTGTGTTGGACTGGTGATCAGCCCTATGTTGGACCGGTGATGAGCCCTGTGTTGGACTGGTGATCCTCCCTTTGATGGACTGGTGATCCTCCCTTTGATGGGCTGGTTACCAGCCCTGTGATGGACTGGTGATCCTCCCTTTGATGGACTGGTGATCCTCCCTTCGATGGACTGGTTATAGCCCCTGTGATGGACTGGTTATCAGCCATGTGATGGACTGGTGATCCTCCCTTTGATGGACTGGTGATCCTTCCTGTATTGGACTGGTGATCAGACCTGTGTTGGACTGGTGATCAGACCTGTGATGGACTGGTGATGAGCCCTGTGATGGACTGGTGATCAGCCCTATGTTGAACTGGTGATCAGCCCTGTGATGGACTGGTGATCCTACCTGTGCTGGATTAGTGATCCTCCCTGTGATGGACTGGTGATCCTCCCTGTGATGGACTGGTGATCAGCCCTGTGATGGACTGGTGATCCTCCCGGTGATGGACTGGTGATCAGCCCTGTTTTAGACTGGTGATCCTCCCTGTGTTGGACTGGTGATCAGCCCTGTGTTGGACCGGTGATGAGCCCTGTGTTGGACTGGTGATCCTCCCTTTGATGGACTTGTGATCCTCCCTTTGATGGGCTGGTTATCAGCCCTGTGATGGACTGGTGATCCTCCCTTTGATGGACTGGTGATCCTCTCTTTGATGGACTGGTTACAGCCCCTTTGATGGACTGGTTATCAGCCATGTGATGGACTGGTGATCCTCCCTTTGATGGACTGGTTATCAGCCATGTGATGGACTGGTAATCCTCCATTTGATGGACTGGTGATCAGCCCTGTGATGGACTGGTGATCAGCCCTGTGATGGACTGGTGATCCTCCCTGTGCTGGATTGGTGATCCTCCCTGTGATGGACTGGTGATCCTCCCTGTGATGGACTGGTGATCAGCCCTGTGTTAGACTGGTGATCCTCCCTGTGTTGGACTGGTGATCAGCCCTGTGTTGGACCGGTGATGAGCCCTGTGTTGGACTGGTGATCCTCCCTTTGATGGACTGGTGATCCTCCCTTTGATGGGCTGGTTACCAGCGCTGTGATGGACTGGTGATCCTCCCTTTGATGGACTGGTGATCCTCCCTTTGATGGACTGGTTATAGCCCCTGTGATGGACTGGTTATCAGCCATGTGATGGACTGGTGATCCTCCCTTTGATGGACTGGTTATAGCCCCTGTGATGGACTGGTTATCAGCCATGTGATGGACTGGTGATCCTCCCTGTGATGGATTGGTGATCCTCCCTGTGATGGACTGTTGATCCTCCCTGTGATGGACTGGTGATCCTCCCTCTGATGGACTGGTGATCCTCCCTGTGATGGACTGGTGATCCTTTCTGTGATGGACTGGTGATGAGCCCTGTGATGGACTGGTGATCAGCCCTGTGTTGGACTGGTGATCCTCCCTGTGATGGACTGGTGATCGTCCCTGTGATGGACTGGTTATAGCCCCTGTGATGGACTGGTAATCAGCCATGTGATGGACTGGTGATCCTCCCTGTGATGGATTGGTGATCCTCCCTGTGATGGACTGTTGATCCTCCCTGTGATGGACTGGTGATCCTCCCTCTGATGGACTGGTGATCCTCCCTGTGATGGACTGGTGATCCTTTCTGTGATGGACTGGTGATGAGCACTGTGATGGACTGGTGATCAGCCCTGTGTTGGACTGGTGATCCTCCCTGTGCTGGATTGGTGATCCTCCCTGTGATGGACTGGTGATCCTCCCTGTGATGGACTGGTGATCAGCCCTGTGATGGACTGGTGATCCTCCCTGTGATGGACTGGTGATCCTTCCTCTGATGGACTGGTGATCCTCCCTGTGATGGACTGGTGATCAGCCCTGTGATGGACTGTTGATCCTCCCGGTGATGGACTGGTGATCAGCCCTGTGTTAGACTGGTGATCCTCCCTGTGTTGGACTGGTGATCAGCACTGTGTTGGACCGGTGATGAGCCCTGTGTTGCACTGGTGATCCTCCCTTTGATGGGCTGGTTATCAGCCCTGTGATGGACTGGTGATCCTCCCTGTGCTAGATTGGTGATCCTCTCTGTGATGGACTAGTGATCCTCCCTGTGATGGACTGGTGATCAGCCCTGTGATGGACTGGTGATCCTTCCTGTATTGGACTGGTGATCCTCCCTGTGATGGACTGGTGATCCTCCCTGTGTGGGACTGGTGATCAGACCTGTGATGGACTGGTGATGAGCCCTGTGATGGACTGGTGATCAGCCCTATGTTGGACTGGTGATCAGACCTGTGATGGACTGGTGATGAGCCCTGTCATGGACTGGTGATCCTCCCTGTGATGGATTGGTGATCCTCCCTCTGATGGACTGGTGATCAGCCCTGTGATGGACTGGTGATCCTCCCTGTGATGGATTGGTGATCCTCCCTGTGATGGACTGGTGATCCTCCCTGTGATGGACTGGTGATCAGCCCTGTGATGGACTGGTGATCAGCACTGTGATGGACTGGTGATCCTCCCTGTGATGGACTGGTGATCCTCCCTCTGATGGACTGGTGATCAGCCCTATGATGGACTGGTGATCCTCTCTGTGATGGACTGGTGATCCTCCCTTTGATGGACTGGTGATCATCCCTTTGATGGACTGGTTATAACCCCTTCGATGGACTGGTTATCAGCCATGTGATGGATTGGTGATCCTCCCTTTTATGGACTGGTTTTCAGCCCTGTGATGGACTGGTGATCCTCCTTTTGATGGACTGGGTATCCTCCCTCTGATGGACTGGTGATCAGCCCTGTGATGGACTGGTGATCCTCCCTTTGATGGACTGGTGATCAGCCCTGTGATGGACTAGTGATCCTCCCTGTGATGGACTGGTGATCAGCCCTGTGATGGACTGGTGATCCTTCCTGTATTGGACTGGTGATCCTCCCTGTGATGGACTGGTGATCCTCCCTGTGTTGGACTGGTGATCAGACCTGTGATGGACTGGTGATCCTTTCTGTGATGGACTGGTGATGAGCACTGTGATGGACTGGTGATCAGCCCTGTGTTGGACTGGTGATCCTCCCTGTGCTGGATTGGTGATCCTCCCTGTGATGGACTGGTGATCCTCCCTGTGATGGACTGGTGATCAGCCCTGTGATGGACTGGTGATCCTCCCTGTGATGGACTGGTGATCCTTCCTCTGATGGACTGGTGATCCTCCCTGTGATGGACTGGTGATCAGCCCTGTGATGGACTGTTGATCCTCCCGGTGATGGACTGGTGATCAGCCCTGTGTTAGACTGGTGATCCTCCCTGTGTTGGACTGGTGATCAGCACTGTGTTGGACCGGTGATGAGCCCTGTGTTGCACTGGTGATCCTCCCTTTGATGGGCTGGTTATCAGCCCTGTGATGGACTGGTGATCCTCCCTGTGCTAGATTGGTGATCCTCCCTGTGATGGACTAGTGATCCTCCCTGTGATGGACTGGTGATCAGCCCTGTGATGGACTGGTGATCCTCCCTGTATTGGACTGGTGATCCTCCCTGTGATGGACTGGTGATCCTCCCTGTGTTGGACTGGTGATCAGACCTGTGATGGACTGGTGATGAGCCCTGTGATGGACTGGTGATCAGCCCTATGTTGGACTGGTGATCAGACCTGTGATGGACTGGTGATGAGCCCTGTCATGGACTGGTGATCCTCCCTGTGATGGATTGGTGATCCTCCCTCTGATGGACTGGTGATCAGCCCTGTGATGGACTGGTGATCCTCCCTGTGATGGATTGGTGATCCTCCCTGTGATGGACTGTTGATCCTCCCTGTGATGGACTGGTGATCCTCCCTCTGATGGACTGGTGATCCTCCCTGTGATGGACTGGTGATCCTTTCTGTGATGGACTGGTGATGAGCCCTGTGATGGACTGGTGATCAGCCCTGTGTTGGACTGGTGATCCTCCCTGTGATGGACTGGTGATCGTCCCTGTGATGGACTGGTTATAGCCCCTGTGATGGACTGGTTATCAGCCATGTGATGGACTGGTGATCCTCCCTGTGATGGATTGGTGATCCTCCCTCTGATGGACTGGTGATCCTCCCTTTGATGGACTGGTGATCCTCCCTTTGATGGGCTGGTTACCAGCGCTGTGATGGACTGGTGATCCTCCCTTTGATGGACTGGTGATCCTCCCTTTGATGGACTGGTTATAGCCCCTGTGATGGACTGGTTATCAGCCATGTGATGGACTGGTGATCCTCCCTGTGATGGATTGGTGATCCTCCCTGTGATGGACTGTTGATCCTCCCTGTGATGGACTGGTGATCCTCCCTCTGATGGACTGGTGATCCTCCCTGTGATGGACTGGTGATCCTCCCTGTGATGGATTGGTGATCCTCCCTCTGATGGACTGGTGATCCTCCCTTTGATGGACTGGTGATCCTCCCTTTGATGGGCTGGTTACCAGCGCTGTGATGGACTGGTGATCCTCCCTTTGATGGACTGGTGATCCTCCCTTTGATGGACTGGTTATAGCCCCTGTGATGGACTGGTTATCAGCCATGTGATGGACTGGTGATCCTCCCTGTGATGGATTGGTGATCCTCCCTGTGATGGACTGTTGATCCTCCCTGTGATGGACTGGTGATCCTCCCTCTGATGGACTGGTGATCCTCCCTGTGATGGACTGGTGATCCTTTCTGTGATGGACTGGTGATGAGCCCTGTGATGGACTGGTGATCAGCCCAGTGTTGGACTGGTGATCCTCCCTGTGATGGACTGGTGATCGTCCCTGTGATGGACTGGTTATAGCCCCTGTGATGGACTGGTTATCAGCCATGTGATGGACTGGTGATCCTCCCTGTGATGGATTGGTGATCCTCCCTGTGATGGACTGTTGATCCTCCCTGTGATGGACTGGTGATCCTCCCTCTGATGGACTGGTGATCCTCCCTGTGATGGACTGGTGATCCTTTCTGTGATGGACTGCTGATGAGCACTGTGATGGACTGGTGATCAGCCCTGTGTTGGACTGGTGATCCTCCCTGTGCTGGATTGGTGATCTTCCCTGTGATGGACTGGTGATCCTCCCTGTGATGGACTGGTGATCAGCCCTGTGATGGACTGGTGATCCTCCCTGTGATGGACTGGTGATCCTCCTTGTTATGGACTGGTGATCCTCCCTGTGATGGACTGGTGATCAGCCCTGTGATGGACTGGTGATCCTCCCTGTGCTGGATTGGTGATCCTCCCTGTGTTGGACTGGTGATCAGACCTGTGATGGACTGGTGATGAGCCCTGTGATGGACTGGTGATCAGCCCTATGTTGGACTGGTGATCAGACCTGTGATGGACTGGTGATGAGCCCTGTCATGGACTGGTGATCCTCCCTGTGATGGATTGGTGATCCTCCCTCTGATGGACTGGTGATCAGCCCTGTGATGGACTGGTGATCCTCCCTGTGATGGATTGGTGATCCTCCCTGTGATGGACTGGTGTTCCTCCCTGTGATGGACTGGTGATCAGCCCTGTTATGGACTGGTGATCAGACCTGTGATGGACTGGTGATCAGCCCATCGATGGACTGGTGATCCTCCCGGTGATGGACTGGTGATAAGCCCTGTGTTAGACTGTTGATCCTCTCTGTGTTGGACTGGTGATCAGCCCTGTGTTGGACCGGTGATGAGCCCTGTGTTGGACTGGTGATCCTCCCTTTGATGGGCTGGTTATCGGCCCTGTGATGGACTGGTGATCCTCCCTTTGATGGACTGGTGATCCTCTCTTTGATGGACTGGTTATAGCCCCTTTGATGGACTGGTTATCAGCCATGTGATGGACTGGTGATCCTCCCTTTGATGGACTGGTGATCAGCCCTGTGATGGACTGGTGATCCTCCTTGTTATGGACTGGTGATCCTCCCTCTGATGGACTGGTGATCAGCCCTGTGATGGACTGGTGATCCTCCCTGTGCTGGATTCGTGATCCTCCCTGTGATGGACTGGTGATCCTCCCTGTGATGGACTGGTGATCAGCACTGTGATGGACTGGTGATCCTCCCTGTGATGGACTGGTGATCCTCCCTCTGATGGACTGGTGATCAGCCCTATGATGGACTGGTGATCCTCTCTGTGATGGACTGGTGATCCTCCCTTTGATGGACTGGTGATCATCCCTTTGATGGACTGGTTATAACCCCTTCGATGGACTGGTTATCAGCCATGTGATGGATTGGTGATCCTCCCTTTTATGGACTGGTTTTCAGCCCTGTGATGGACTGGTGATCCTCCTTTTGATGGACTGGGGATCCTCCCTCTGAGGGACTGGTGATCAGCCCTGTGATGGACTGGTGATCCTCCCTTTGATGGACTGGTGATCAGCCCTGTGATGGACTAGTGATCCTCCCTGTGATGGACTGGTGATCAGCCCTGTGATGGACTGGTGATCCTTCCTGTATTGGACTGGTGATCCTCCCTGTGATGGACTGGTGATCCTCCCTGTGTTGGACTGGTGATCAGACCTGTGATGGACTGGTGATGAGCCCTGTGATGGACTGGTGATCAGCCCTATGTTGGACTGGTGATCAGACCTGTGATGGACTGGTGATGAGCCCTGTCATGGACTGGTGATCCTCCCTGTGATGGATTGGTGATCCTCCCTCTGATGGACTGGTGATCAGCCCTGTGATGGACTGGTGATCCTCCCTGTGATGGATTGGTGATCCTCCCTGTGATGGACTGGTGATCCTCCCTGTGATGGACTGGTGATCCTCCCTCTGATGGAATGGTGATCAGCCCTATGATGGACTGGTGATCCTCTCTGTGATGGACTGGTGATCCTCCCTTTGATGGACTGGTGATCATCCCTTTGATGGACTGGTTATAACCCCTTCGATGGACTGGTTATCAGCCATGTGATGGATTGGTGATCCTCCCTTTTATGGACTGGTTTTCAGCCCTGTGATGGACTGGTGATCCTCCTTTTGATGGACTGGGGATCCTCCCTCTGATGGACTGGTGATCAGCCCTGTGATGGACTGGTGATCCTCCCTTTGATGGACTGGTGATCAGCCCTGTGATGGACTGGTAATCCTCCTTGTGATGGACTGGTGATCCTCCCTCTGATGGACTGGTGATCAGCCCTGTGATGGACTGGTGATCCTCCCTGTGATGGATTGGTGATCCTCACTGTGATGGACGGGTGATCCTCCCTGTGATGGACTGGTGATCCTTCCTGTGATGGACTGGTGATGAGCCCTTTGATGGACTGGTGATCAGCCCTGTGTTGGACTGGTGATCCTCCCTGTGTTGGACAGGTGATCAGCCCTGTGTTGGACCGGTGATGAGCCCTGGGTTGGACTGGTGATCCTCCCTTTGATGGACTGGTGATCCTCCCTTTGATGGGCTGGTTACCAGCCCTGTGATGGACTGGTGATCCTCCCTTTGATAGACTGGTGATCCTCCCTTTGATGGACTGGTTATAAGCCCTGTGATGGACTGGTTATCAGCCATGTGATTGACTGGTGATCCTCCCTTTGATGGACTGGTGATCAGCCCTCGATGGACTGGTGATCCTCCCTCTGATGGACTGGTGATCAGCCCTGTGATGGACTGGTGATCCTCCCTGTGATGGATTGGTGATCCTCCCTGTGATGGACTGGTGTTCCTCCCTGTGATGGACTGGTGATCAGCCCTGTTATGGACTGGTGATCAGACCTGTGATGGACTGGTGATCAGCCCATCGATGGACTGGTGATCCTCCCGGTGATGGACTGGTGATAAGCCCTGTGTTAGACTGTTGATCCTCTCTGTGTTGGACTGGTGATCAGCCCTGTGTTGGACCGGTGATGAGCCCTGTGTTGGACTGGTGATCCTCCCTTTGATGGGCTGGTTATCGGCCCTGTGATGGACTGGTGATCCTCCCTTTGATGGACTGGTGATCCTCTCTTTGATGGACTGGTTATAGCCCCTTTGATGGACTGGTTATCAGCCATGTGATGGACTGGTGATCCTCCCTTTGATGGACTGGTGATCAGCCCTGTGATGGACTGGTGATCCTCCTTGTTATGGACTGGTGATCCTCCCTCTGATGGACTGGTGATCAGCCCTGTGATGGACTGGTGATCCTCCCTGTGCTGGATTCGTGATCCTCCCTGTGATGGACTGGTGATCCTCCCTGTGATGGACTGGTGATCAGCACTGTGATGGACTGGTGATCCTCCCTGTGATGGACTGGTGATCCTCCCTCTGATGGACTGGTGATCAGCCCTATGATGGACTGGTGATCCTCTCTGTGATGGACTGGTGATCCTCCCTTTGATGGACTGGTGATCATCCCTTTGATGGACTGGTTATAACCCCTTCGATGGACTGGTTATCAGCCATGTGATGGATTGGTGATCCTCCCTTTTATGGACTGGTTTTCAGCCCTGTGATGGACTGGTGATCCTCCTTTTGATGGACTGGGGATCCTCCCTCTGAGGGACTGGTGATCAGCCCTGTGATGGACTGGTGATCCTCCCTTTGATGGACTGGTGATCAGCCCTGTGATGGACTAGTGATCCTCCCTGTGATGGACTGGTGATCAGCCCTGTGATGGACTGGTGATCCTTCCTGTATTGGACTGGTGATCCTCCCTGTGATGGACTGGTGATCCTCCCTGTGTTGGACTGGTGATCAGACCTGTGATGGACTGGTGATGAGCCCTGTGATGGACTGGTGATCAGCCCTATGTTGGACTGGTGATCAGACCTGTGATGGACTGGTGATGAGCCCTGTCATGGACTGGTGATCCTCCCTGTGATGGATTGGTGATCCTCCCTCTGATGGACTGGTGATCAGCCCTGTGATGGACTGGTGATCCTCCCTGTGATGGATTGGTGATCCTCCCTGTGATGGACTGGTGATCCTCCCTGTGATGGACTGGTGATCCTCCCTCTGATGGAATGGTGATCAGCCCTATGATGGACTGGTGATCCTCTCTGTGATGGACTGGTGATCCTCCCTTTGATGGACTGGTGATCATCCCTTTGATGGACTGGTTATAACCCCTTTGATGGACTGGTTATCAGCCATGTGATGGATTGGTGATCCTCCCTTTTATGGACTGGTTTTCAGCCCTGTGATGGACTGGTGATCCTCCTTTTGATGGACTGGGGATCCTCCCTCTGATGGACTGGTGATCAGCCCTGTGATGGACTGGTGATCCTCCCTTTGATGGACTGGTGATCAGCCCTGTGATGGACTGGTAATCCTCCTTGTGATGGACTGGTGATCCTCCCTCTGATGGACTGGTGATCAGCCCTGTGATGGACTGGTGATCCTCCCTGTGATGGATTGGTGATCCTCACTGTGATGGACGGGTGATCCTCCCTGTGATGGACTGGTGATCCTTCCTGTGATGGACTGGTGATGAGCCCTTTGATGGACTGGTGATCAGCCCTGTGTTGGACTGGTGATCCTCCCTGTGTTGGACAGGTGATCAGCCCTGTGTTGGACCGGTGATGAGCCCTGGGTTGGACTGGTGATCCTCCCTTTGATGGACTGGTGATCCTCCCTTTGATGGGCTGGTTACCAGCCCTGTGATGGACTGGTGATCCTCCCTTTGATAGACTGGTGATCCTCCCTTTGATGGACTGGTTATAGCCCCTGTGATGGACTGGTTATCAGCCATGTGATGGACTGGTGATCCTCCCTTTGATGGACTGGTGATCAGCCCTCGATGGACTGGTGATCCTCCCTGTGATGGACTGATGATCCTCCCTCTGATGGACTGGTGATCAGCCCTGTGATGGACTGGTGATCCTCCCTGTGATGGATTGGTGATCCTTCCTTTGATGGACTGGTGATCAGCCCTGTGATGGACTGGTGATCCTCCTTGTGATGGACTGGTGATCCTCCCTGTGATGGATTGGTGATCCTCCCTGTGATGGACTGTTGATCCTCCCTGTGATGGACTGGTGATCCTCCCTTTGATGTACTGGTGATCATCCCTTTGATGGACTGGTTATAGCCCCTTTGATGATCTGGTTATCAGCCATGTGATGGACTGGTGATCCTCCCTTTGATGGACTGGTGATCAGCCCTGTGATGGAGGTGATCCTCCTTGTGATGGACTGGTGATCCTCCCTCTGATGGACTGGTGATCAGGCCTGTGATGGACTGGTTATCCTCCCTGTGATGGATTGGTGATCCTCCCTGTGATGGACTGGTGATCCTCCCTGTGATGGACTGGTGATCAGCCCTGTGATGGACTGGTGATCCTCCCTGTGATGGACTGGTGATCCTCCCTCTGATGGACTGGTGATCCTCCCTTTGATGGGCTGGTTACCAGCCCTGTGATGGACTGGTGATCCTCCCTTTGATGGACTGGTGATCCTCCCTTTGATGGACTGGTTATAGCCCCTGTGATGGACTGGTTATCAGCCATGTGATGGACTGGTGATCCTCCCATTGATGGACTGGTGATCAGCCCATCGATGGACTGGTGATCCTCCCGGTGATGGACTGGTGATCAGCCCTGTGTTAGACTGGTGATCCTCTCTGTGTTGGACTGGTGATCAGACCTGTGTTGGACCGGTGATGAGCCCTGTGTTGGACTGGTGATCCTCCCTTTGATGGACTGGTGATCCTCCCTTTGATGTGCTGGTTATCAGCCCTGTGATGGACTGGTGATCCTCCCTTTGATGGACTGGTGATCCTCCCTTTGATGGACTGGTTATAGCCCCTTTGATGGACTGGTTATCAGCCATGTGATGGACTGGTGATCCTCCCTTTGATGGACTGGTGATCAGCCCTGTGATGGACTGGTGATCCTCCTTGTGATGGACTGGTGATCCTCCCTCTGTTGGACTGGTGATCAGCCCTGTGATGGACTGGTGATCCTCCCTGTGATGGATTGGTGATCCTCCCTGTGATGGACTGGTGATCCTCCCTGTGATGGACTGGTGATCAGCCCTGTGATGGACTGTTGATCCTCCCTGTGATGGACTGGTGATCCTCCCTCTGATGGACCGGTTATCAGCCCTATGATGGACTGGTGATCCTCCCTGTGATGGACTGGTGATCCTCCCTCTGATGGACCGGTTATCAGCCCTATGATGGACTGGTGATCCTCCCTGTGATGGACTGGTGATCCTCCCTTTGATGGACTGGTGATCAGCCCTGTGATGGACTGGTGATCCTCCTTGTTATGGACTGGTGATCCTCCCTCTGATGGACTGGTGATCAGCCCTGTGATGGACTGGTGATCCTCCCTGTGCTGGATTGGTGATCCTCCTTGTTATGGACTGGTGATCCTCCCTCTGATGGACTGGTGATCAGCCCTGTGCTGGATTGGTGATCCTCCCTGTGATGGACTGGTGATCCTCCCTGTGATGGACTGGTGATCAGCACTGTGATGGACTGGTGATCCTCCCTTTGACGGACTGGTGATCCTCCCTTTGATGGGCTGGTTATCAGCCCTGTGATGGACGGTTGATCCTCCCTTTGATGTACTGGTGATCATCCCTTTGATGGACTGGTTATAGCCCCTTTGATGGACTGGTTATCAGCCATGTGATGGACTGGTGATCCTCCCTTTGATGGACTGGTGATCAGCCCTGTGATGGAGGTGATCCTCCTTGTGATGGACTGGTGATCCTCCCTCTGATGGACTGGTGATCAGGCCTGTGATGGACTGGTGATCCTCCCTGTGATGGATTGGTGATCCTCCCTGTGATGGAATGGTGATCCTCCCTGTGATGGACTGGTGATCAGCCCTGTGATGGACTGGTGATCCTCCCTTTGATGGACTGGTGATCCTCCCTCTGATGGACTGGTGATCAGCCATGTGATGGACTGGTGATCCTCCCTGTGATGGACTGGTGATCCTCCCTCTGATGGACTGGTGATCAGCCCTATGATGGACTGGTGATCCTCTCTGTGATGGACTGGTGATCCTCCCTTTGATGGACTGGTGATGAGCCCTGTGATGGACTGGTAATCCTCCTTGTGATAGACTGGTGATCCTCCCTCTGATGGACTGGTGATCATCCCTGTGATGGACTGGTGATCCTCCCTGTGATGGATTGGTGATCCTCCCTGTGATGGACGGGTGATCCTCCCTGTGATGGACTGGTGATCCTTCCTGTGATGGACTGGTGATGAGCCCTGTGATGGACTGGTGATCAGCCCTGTGTTGGACTGGTGATCCTCCCTGTGTTGGACTGGTGATCAGCCCTGTGTTGGACCGGTGATGAGCCCTGTGTTGGACTGGTGATCCTCCCTTTGATGGACTGGTTATAGCCCCTGTGATGGACTGGTTATCAGCCATGTGATGGACTGGTGATCCTCCCTTTGATGGACTGGTGATCAGCCCTGTGATGGACTGGTGATCCTCCCTGTGATGGACTGGTGATCCTCCCTCTGATGGACTGGTGATCAGCCCTATGATGGACTGGTGATCCTCTCTGTGATGGACTGGTGATCCTCCCTTTGATGGACTGGTGATGAGCCCTGTGATGGACTGGTAATCCTCCTTGTGATAGACTGGTGATCCTCCCTCTGATGGACTGGTGATCATCCCTGTGATGGACTGGTGATCCTCCCTGTGATGGATTGGTGATCCTCCCTGTGATGGACGGGTGATCCTCCCTGTGATGGACTGGTGATCCTTCCTGTGATGGACTGGTGATGAGCCCTGTGATGGACTGGTGATCAGCCCTGTGTTGGACTGGTGATCCTCCCTGTGTTGGACTGGTGATCAGCCCTGTGTTGGACCGGTGATGAGCCCTGTGTTGGACTGGTGATCCTCCCTTTGATGGACTGGTTATAGCCCCTGTGATGGACTGGTTATCAGCCATGTGATGGACTGGTGATCCTCCCTTTGATGGACTGGTGATCAGCCCTGTGATGGACTGGTGATCCTCCCTGTGATGGACTGATGATCCTCCCTCTGATGGACTGGTGATCAGCCCTGTGATGGACTGGTGATCCTCCCTGTGATGGATTGGTGATCCTCCCTTTGATGGACTGGTGATCAGCCCGGTGATGGACTGGTGATCCTCCTTGTGATGGACTGGTGATCCTCCCTGTGATGGATTGGTGATCCTCCCTGTGATGGACTGTTGATCCTCCCTGTGATGGACTGGTGATCCTCCCTCTGATGGACTGGTGATCCTCCCTGTGATGGACTGGTGATCCTTCCTGTGATGGACTGGTGATGAGCCCTGTGATGGACTGGTGATGAGCCCTGTGATGGACTGGTGATCCTCCCTGTAATGAATTGGTGATACTTCCTGTGATGGACTGGTGATGAGCCCTGTGATGGACTGGTGATCAGCCTTGTGTTGGACTGGTTAACAGACCTGTGATGGACTGGTGATCAGCCCTGTGATGGACTGGTGATCCTCCCTTTGACGGACTGGTGATCCTCCCTTTGATGGGCTGGTTATCAGCCCTGTGATGGACGGTTGATCCTCCCTTTGATGTACTGGTGATCATCCCTTTGATGGACTGGTTATAGCCCCTTTGATGGACTGGTTATCAGCCATGTGATGGACTGGTGATCCTCCCTTTGATGGACTGGTGATCAGCCCTGTGATGGAGGTGATCCTCCTTGTGATGGACTGGTGATCCTCCCTCTGATGGACTGGTGATCAGGCCTGTGATGGACTGGTGATCCTCCCTGTGATGGATTGGTGATCCTCCCTGTGATGGACTGGTGATCCTCCCTGTGATGGACTGGTGATCAGCCCTGTGATGGACTGGTCATCCTCCCTGTGATGGACTGGTGATCCTCCCTCTGATGGACTGGTGATCAGCCCTCGATGGACTGGTGATCCTCCCTGTGATGGACTGATGATCCTCCCTCTGATGGACTGGTGATCAGCCCTGTGATGGACTGGTGATCCTCCCTGTGATGGATTGGTGATCCTTCCTTTGATGGACTGGTGATCAGCCCTGTGATGGACTGGTGATCCTCCTTGTGATGGACTGTTGATCCTCCCTGTGATGGATTGGTGATCCTCCCTGTGATGGACTGTTGATCCTCCCTGTGATGGACTGGTGATCCTCCCTCTGATGGACTGGTGATCCTCCCTGTGATGGACTGGTGATCCTTCCTGTGATGGACTGGTGATGAGCCCTGTGATGGACTGGTGATCAGCCTTGTGTTGGACTGGTTAACAGACCTGTGATGGACTGGTGATCAGCCCTGTGATGGACTGGTGATCCTCCCTTTGACGGACTGGTGATCCTCCCTTTGATGGGCTGGTTATCAGCCCTGTGATGGACGGTTGATCCTCCCTTTGATGTACTGGTGATCATCCCTTTGATGGACTGGTTATAGCCCCTTTGATGGACTGGTTATCAGCCATGTGATGGACTGGTGATCCTCCCTTTGATGGACTGGTGATCAGCCCTGTGATGGAGGTGATCCTCCTTGTGATGGACTGGTGATCCTCCCTCTGATGGACTGGTGATCAGGCCTGTGATGGACTGGTGATCCTCCCTGTGATGGATTGGTGATCCTCCCTGTGATGGACTGGTGATCCTCCCTGTGATGGACTGGTGATCAGCCCTGTGATGGACTGGTCATCCTCCCTGTGATGGACTGGTGATCCTCCCTCTGATGGACTGGTGATCAGCCCTCGATGGACTGGTGATCCTCCCTGTGATGGACTGATGATCCTCCCTCTGATGGACTGGTGATCAGCCCTGTGATGGACTGGTGATCCTCCCTGTGATGGATTGGTGATCCTTCCTTTGATGGACTGGTGATCAGCCCTGTGATGGACTGGTGATCCTCCTTGTGATGGACTGTTGATCCTCCCTGTGATGGATTGGTGATCCTCCCTGTGATGGACTGTTGATCCTCCCTGTGATGGACTGGTGATCCTCCCTCTGATGGACTGGTGATCCTCCCTGTGATGGACTGGTGATCCTTCCTGTGATGGACTGGTGATGAGCCCTGTGATGGACTGGTGATCAGAACTGTGTTGGACTGGTGATCAGCCCTGTGATGGACTGGTGATCCTCCCGGTGATGGACTGGTGATCAGCTCTGTGTTGGACCGGTGATGAGCCCTGTGTTGGACTGGTTATCCTCCCTTTGATGGACTGGTGATCCTCCCTTTGATGGGCTGGTTACCAGCCCTGTGATGGACTGGTGATTCTCCCTGTGATGGACTGGTGATCCTCCCTGTGATGGACTGGTGATCCTCCCTCTGATGGAATGGTGATCAGCCCTATGATGGACTGGTGATCCTCTCTGTGATGGACTGGTGATCCTCCCTTTGATGGACTGGTGATCATCCCTTTGATGGACTGGTTATAACCCCTTCGATGGACTGGTTATCAGCCATGTGATGGATTGGTGATCCTCCCTTTTATGGACTGGTTTTCAGCCCTGTGATGGACTGGTGATCCTCCTTTTGATGGACTGGGGATCCTCCCTCTGATGGACTGGTGATCAGCCCTGTGATGGACTGGTGATCCTCCCTTTGATGGACTGGTGATCAGCCCTGTGATGGACTGGTAATCCTCCTTGTGATGGACTGGTGATCCTCCCTCTGATGGACTGGTGATCAGCCCTGTGATGGACTGGTGATCCTCCCTGTGATGGATTGGTGATCCTCCCTGTGATGGACGGGTGATCCTCCCTGTGATGGACTGGTGATCCTTCCTGTGATGGACTGGTGATGAGCCCTGTGATGGACTGGTGATCAGCCCTGTGTTGGACTGGTGATCCTCCCTGTGTTGGACTGGTGATCCTTCCTTTGATGGACTGGTGATCAGCCCTGTGATGGACTGGTGATCCTCCTTGTGATGGACTGGTGATCCTCCCTGTGATGGATTGGTGGTCCTCCCTTTGATGGACTGTTGATCCTCCCTGTGATGGACTGGTGATCCTCCCTCTGATGGACTGGTGATCCTCCCTGTGATGGACTGGTGATCCTTCCTGTGATGGACTGGTGATGAGCCCTGTGATGGACTGGTGATCAGCCCTGTGTTGGACTGGTGATCAGCCCTGTGATGGACTGGTGATCCTCCCGGTGATGGACTGGTGATCAGCTCTGTGTTGGACCGGTGATGAGCCCTGTGTTGGACTGGTTATCCTCCCTTTGATGGACTGGTGATCCTCCCTTTGATGGACTGGTTATAGCCCCTGTGATGGACTGGTTATCAGCCATGTGATGGACTGGTGATCCTCCCTTTGATGGACTGGTGATCCTTCCTGTATTGGACTGGTGATCAGACCTGTGTTGGACTGGTGATCAGACCTGTGATGGACTGGTGATGAGCCCTGTGATGGACTGGTGATCAGCCCTATGTTGAACTGGTGATCAGACCTGTGATGGACTGGTGATGAGCCCTGTCATGGACTGGTGATCCTCCTTGTGATGGACTGGTGATCCTCCCTCTAATGGACTGGTGATCAGCCCTGTGATGGACTGGTGATCCTACCTGTGCTGGATTAGTGATCCTCCCTGTGATGGACTGGTGATCCTCCCTGTGATGGACTAGTGATCCTCCCTTTGATGGACTGGTGATGAGCCCTGTGATGGACTGGTGATCAGCCCTGTGTTGGACTGGTGATCCTCCCTGTGTTGGACTGGTGATCAGCCCTGTGTTGGACCGGTGATGAGCCCTTTGTTGGACTGGTGATCCTCCCTTTGATGGACTGGTGATCCTCCCTTTGATGGGCTGGTTACCAGCCCTGTGATGGACTGGTGATCCTCCCTTTGATGGACTGGTGATCCTCCCTTTGATGGACTGGTTATAGCCCCTGTGATGGACTGGTTATCAGCCATGTGATGGACTGGTGATCCTCCCTTTGATGGACTGGTGATCCTTCCTGTATTGGACTGGTGATCAGACCTGTGTTGGACTGGTGATCAGACCTGTGATGGACTGGTGATGAGCCCTGTGATGGACTGGTGATCAGCCCTATGTTGAACTGGTGATCAGACCTGTGATGGACTGGTGATGAGCCCTGTCATGGACTGGTGATCCTTCCTGTGATGGACTGGTGATGAGCCCTGTGATGGACTGGTGATCAGCCCTGTGTTGGACTGGTGATCCTCCCTGTGTTGGTTGTAAAAATGTTTTAATATTATTTTTATTTATGTGCGCAGCAGGATGTGCGCCGCAGGATGTGCGCCCCACAGAATTTGCGCCCCACAGGATGTGCAAGGACAGTTTTTTTATTAATTTGATTTAAAAAAGATAATTGTAATTTGTTTTTAATATTATTTTTATTTATGTGCGCAGCGGGATGTGCGCCGCAGGATGTGCGCCCCACAGAATTTAAGCCCCACAGGATGTGCAAGCACAGTTTTTTTATTAATTTGATTTAAATATTTTTTTTAGTTAAAACGTTTTAACATTATTTTTATTTATATGCGCCGCAGGATGTGCGCCCCACAGAATTTGCGCCCCACAGGATGTGCAAGCACAGTTTTTTTATTAATCTGATTTAAATATATTTTTTTCTAAAAATTTTTTAATATTATTTTTATTCATGTGCACAGCAGGATGTGCGCCGCAGGATGTGCGCCCCACATAATTTGCGCCCCACAGGATGTGCAAGCACAGTTTTTTTATTAATTTGATTTAAAAAAAAAAACCTGTAAATTTGTTTCAATTTTATTTTTATTTATGTGCGCAGCAGGATGTGCGCCGCAGGATGTGCGCCCCACATAATTTGCGCCCCACAGGATGTGCAAGGACAGTTTTTTTATTAATTTGATTTAAATATTTTTTTTGTAAAAATGTTTTAATATTATTTTTATTTATGTGCGCAGCAGGATGTGCGCAGCAGGATGTGCGCCGCAGGATGTGCGCCCCACAGAATTTGCGCCCCACAGGATGTGCAAGAAAAGTTTTTTTATTAATTTGATTTAAAAAAAAAATTGTAAATTGTTTTTAATATTATTTTTATTAATGTGTGCAGCTGGATGTGCGCCGCAGGATGTGCGCCCCACATAATTTGCACCCCACAGGATGTACAAGCACAGTTTTTTTATTAATTTGATTAAAAAAAAAATTGTAAATTGTTTTTAATATTATTTTTATTAATGTGTGCAGCTGGATGTGCGCAGCTGGATGTGCGCCCCACAGAATTTGCGCCCCACTGGATGTGCAAGCACATTTTTTTTATTAATTTGATTTAAATATTTTTTTTTGTAAAGATGTTTTAATATTATTTGTATCTATGTGCGCAGCAGGATGTGCGCCGCAGTCTGTGCGCCCCACAGAATTTGCGCCCCACAGGATGTGCAACCACAGTTTTTTTATTAATTTGATTTAAAAAAAAAACTTTTAAATTTGTTTTAATATTAATTTCATTAATGTGCGCTGCAGGATGTGCACCCCACAGAATTTGCGCCCCACAGGATGTTCAAGCACAGTTTTTTTATTAATTTGATTTAAATATTTTTTTTGTAAAAATGGTTTAATATTATTTTTATTCATGTGCGCAGCAGGATGAGCGCCCCACAGAATTTGCGCCCCACAGGATGTGCAAGCACAGTTTTTTTATTAATTTGATTTAAATATTTTTTTTTGTAAAAATGTTTTAATATTATTTTTATTTATGTGCGCAGCAAGATGTGCGCTGCAGGATGTGTGCCCCACATAATTTAAGCCCCACAGGATGTGCAAGCACAGTTTTTTTATTAATTTGATTTAAATATTTTTTTTTGTAAAAATGTTTTAATATTATTTTTATTTATATGCGCAGTAGGATGTGCGCCGCAGGTTGTGCGCCCTACAGAATTTGCGCCCCACAGGATGTGCAAGGACAGTTTTTTTATTAATTTGATTTAAAAAAAAAAATTGTAATTTGTTTTTAATATTATTTTTATTTATGTGCGCAGCAGGATGTGCGCCGCAGGATTTGCGGCCCACAGAATTTGCGCCCCACAGAATGTTTAAGCACAGTTTTTTTATTAATTTGATTTAAATATTTTTTTTGTAAAAATGTTTTAACATTATTTTTATTTATATGCGCAGCAGGATATGCGCCGCAGGATTTGCGCCCCACAGAATGTGCAAGCACAGTTTTTTTATTAATTTGATTTAAATATTTTTTTTTGTAAAAATGTTTTAATATTATTTTTATTCATGTGCGGAGCAGAATTTGCGCCCCACAGGATGTGCAAGGACAGTTTTTTTATTAATTTGATTTAAATATTTTTTTTTGTAAAAATGTTTTAATATTATTTTTATTCATGTGCGCAGCAGGATTTGCGCCGCAGGATGTGCGCCCCACAGAATTTGCGCCCCACAGGATGTGCAAGGACAGTTTTTTTATTAATTTGATTTAAAAAAAAAAAATTGTAATTTGTTTTTAATATTATTTTTATTTATGTGCGCAGCAGGATGTGCGCCGCAGGATGTGCGCCCCACAGAATTTGCGCCCCACAGGATGTGCAAGCACAGTTTTTTTATTAATTTGATTTAAAAAAAAAAATTGTAATTTGTTTTTAATATTATTTTTATTTATGTGCGCAGCAGGATGTGCGCCGCAGGATGTGCGCCCCACAGAATTTGCGCCCCACAGGATGTGCAAGCACAGTTTTTTTATTAATTTGATTTAAAAAAAAAATTGTAATTTGTTTTTAATATTATTTTTATTTATGTGCGCAGCAGGATGTGCGCCGCAGTCTGTGCGCCCCACATAATTTGCGCCCCACAGGATGTGCAACCACAGTTTTTTATTAATTTGATTTAAATATTTTTTTCTGTAAAAATGTTTTAATATTATTTTTATTTATGTGCGCAGCAGGATGTGCGCCGCATGATGTGCGCCCCACATAATTTGCGCCCCACAGGATGTGCAAGCACAGTTTTTGTATTAATTTGATTTAAATATATTTTTTTGTAAAAATATTTTAATATTATTTTTATTTTATGTGCGCAGCAGGATGTGCGCTTCAGTATGTGCGCCCCACAGAATTTGCGCCCTACAGGATGTGCAAGCACAGTTTTTTTATTAATTTGATTTAATTATTTTTTTTTGTAAAAATGTTTTAATATTATTATTATTAATGTGCGCAGATGGATGTGCGCCGCATGATGTGCGCCCCACATAATTTGCGCCCCACAGGATGAGCAAGCACAGTTTTTTTATTAATTGTTTTAAATATTTTTTTTGTAAAGATGTTTTAATATTATTTTTATCTATGTGCGCAGCAGGATGTGCGCCGCAGTCTGTGCGCCCCACATCATTTGCGCCCCACAGGATGTGCAACCACAGTTTTTTATTAATTTGATTTAAATATTTTTTTCTGTAAAAATGTTTTAATATTATTTTTATTTATGTGCGCAGCAGGATGTGCGCCGCAGGAAGTGCGCCCCACAGAATTTGCAAGGACAGTTTTTTTATTAATTTGATTTAGAAAAAAAAAAATTGTAATTTGTTTTTAATATTATTTTTATTTATGTGCGCAGCAGGATGTGCGCCGCAGGATGTGCGCCGCATGATGTGCGCCCCACATAATTTGCGCCCCACAGGATGTGCAAGCACAGTTTTTTTATTAATTTGATTTAAAAAAAAATAATTGTAAATTGTTTTTAATATTATTTTTATTTATGTGCGCAGCAGGATGTGCGCCGCAGGATGTGCGCCCCACGGAATTTGCGCCCCACAGAATTTGCGCCCCACAGGATGTGCAAGCACAGTTTTTTTATTTATTTGATTTAAATATATTTTTTTGTAAAAATGTTTTAATATTATTTTTATTTATGTGCGCAGCAGGATGTGCGCCGCAGGAAGTTCGCCCCACAGAATTTGCAAGGACAGTTTTTTTATTAATTTGATTTAAAAAAAAAAAAATTGTAATTTGTTTTTAATATTATTTTTATTTATGTGCGCAGCAGGATGTGCGCCGCAGGATGTGCGCCGCATGATGTGTGCCCCACATAATTTGCGCCCCACAGGATGTGCAAGCACAGTTTTTTTATTAATTTGATTTAAAAAAAAATAATTGTAAATTGTTTTTAATATTATTTTTATTTATGTGCGCAGCAGGATGTGCGCCGCAGGATGTGCGCCCCACATAATTTGCGCCCCACAGGATGTGCAAGCACATTTTTTTTATAAGTTATATTTAAATATTTTTTTTTGTAAAAATGTTTTAATATTATTTTTATTCATGTGCGCAGCAGGATTTGCGCCGCAGTATGTGCGCCCCACAGAATTTGCGCCCCACAGGATGTGCAAGGACAGTTTTTTTATTAATTTGATTTAAAAAAAAAATTGTAATTTGTTTTTAATATTATTTTTATTTATGTGCGCAGCAGGATGTGCGCCGCAGGATTTGCGGCCCACAGAATTTGCGCCCCACAGGATGTGCAAGCACAGTTTTTTTATTAATTTGATTTAAAAAAAAAATTGTAATTTGTTTTTAATATTATTTTTATTTATGTGCGCAGCAGGATGTGCGCCGCAGGATGTGCGCTTCAGGATGTGCGCCCCACAGAATTTGCGCCCTACAGGATGTGCAAGCACAGTTTTTTTATTAATTTGATTTAAATGTTTTTTTTTGTAAAAATGTTTTAATATTATTATTATTAATGTGCGCAGCTCGATGTGGGCCGCATGATGTGCGCCCCACATAATTTGCGCCCCACAGGATGAGCAAGCACAGTTTTTTCATTAATTGTTTTAAATATTTTTTTTGTAAAGATGTTTTAATATTATTTTCATCTATGTGCGCAGCAGGATGTGCGCCGCATGATGTGCGCCCCACATAATTTGCGCCCCACAGGATGTGCAAGCACAGTTTTTTTTTTAATTTGATTTAAAAAAAAAATAATTGTAAATTGTTTTTAATATTATTTTTATTTATGTGCGCAGCAGGATGTGCGCCGCAGGATGTGCGCCCCACAGAATTTGCGCCCCACAGGATGTGCAAGCACATTTTTTTTATTAATTTGATTTAAAAAAAAAAAATTGTAAATTTTTTTTAATTTCATTTTTATTCATGTGCGCAGCAGGATGTGCGCCCCACAGAATTTGCGCCCCACAGGATGTGCAAGCACAGTTTTTTTATTAATTTGATTTAAATTTTTTTTTTGTAAAAATGTTTTAACATTATTTTTATTTATGTGCGCAGCAGGATGTGCGCCGCAGGATGTGCGCCCCACAGAATGTGCAAGCACAGTTTTTTTATTAATTTGATTTAAATATATTTTTTTGTAAAAATGTTTTAATATTATTTTTATTTATGTGCGCAGCAGGATGTGCGCCGCAGGATGTGCGCCCCACAGAATTTGCGCCCCACAGGATGTGCAAGCACAGTTTTTTTATTAATTTGATTTAAAAAAAAATAATTGTAATTTGTTTTTAATATTATTTTTATTTATGTGCGCAGCAGGATGTGCGCCGCAGGATGTGCGCCCCACATAATTTGCGCCCCACAGGATGTGCAAAGACAGTTTTTTTATTAATTTGATTTAAATATTTTTTTTGTAAAAATGTTTTAATATTATTTTTATTTATGTGCGCAGCAGGATGTGCGCCCCACAGAATTTGCGCCCCACAGGATGTGCAAGCACAGTTTTTTTATTAATTTGATTTTAAAAAAAAAAATTGTAATTTGTTTTTAATATTATTTTTATTTATGTGCGCAGCAGGATGTGCGCCGCAGGATGTGCGCCCCACAGAATTTGCGCCCCACAGGATGTGCAAGCACAGTTTTTTTATTAATTTGATTTAAATATTTTTTTTTGTAAAAATATTTTAATATTATTTTTATTTTATGTGCGCAGCAGGATGTGCGCTTCAGGATGTGCGCCCCACAGAATTTGCGCCCTACAGGATGTGCAAGCACAGTTTTTTTATTAATTTGATTTAAAAAAAAAAAATTGTAATTTGTTTTTAATATTATTTTTATTTATGTGCGCAGCAGGATGTGCGCCGCAGGATGTGCGCCCCACATAATTTGCGCCCCACAGGATGTACAAGCACAGTTTTTTTATTAATTTGATTTAAATAATTTTTTTTGTAAAAATGTTTTAATATTATTTTTATTTATGTGCGCAGCAGGATGTGCGCCGCATGATGTGCGCCACACATAATTTGCGCCCCACAGGATGTGCAAGGACAGTGTTTTTATTAATTTGATTTAAAAAAAAATAATTGTAAATTGTTTTTAATATTATTTTTATTTATGTGCGCAGCAGGATGTGCGCCACAGGATGTGCGCCCCACATAATTTGCGCCCCACAGGATGTACAAGCACAGTTTTTTTATTAATTTGATTTATTTTTTTCTGTAAAAATGTTTTAATATTATTTTTATTTATGTGCGCAGCAGGATGTGCGCCGCATGATGTGCGCCCCACATAATTTGCGCCCCACAGGATGTGCAAGAACAGTTTTTTTATTAATTTGATTTTAATATATTTTTTTGTAAAAATGTTTAAATTTCATTTTTATTCATGTGCACAGCAGGATGTGCGCCCCACAGAATTTGCGCCCCACAGTATGTGCAAGCACAGTTTTTTTATTAATTTGATTTAAAAAAAAATAATTGTAAATTGTTTTTAATATTATTTTTATTTATGTGCGCAGCAGGATGTGCGCCGCAGGATATGCGCCCCACATAATTTGCGCTCCACATAATTTGCGCCCCACAGGATGTGCAAGAACAGTTTTTTTATTAATTTGATTTTAATATATCTTTTTGTAAAAATGTTTTAATTTCATTTTTATTCATGTGCGCAGCAGGATGTGCGCCCCACATAATTTGCGCCCCACAGGATGTGCAAGCACAGTTTTTTTATTAATTTGATTTAAATATTTTTTTTGTAAAGATGTTTTAATATTATTTTCATCTATGTGCGCAGCAGGATGTGCGCCGCAGTCTGTGCGCCCCACATAATTTGCGCCCCACAGGATGTGCAAGCACAGTTTTTTTATTAATTTTATTTAAATATTTTTTTTGTAAAAATGTTTTAATATTATTTTTATTTATGTGCGCAGCAGGATGTGCGCCCCACAGAATTTGCGCCCCACAGAATGTGCAAGCACAGTTTTTTTATTAATTTGATTTAAATATATTTTTTTGTAAAAATGTTTTAATATTATTTTTATTTATGTGCGCAGCAGGATGTGCGCCGCAGGATGTGCGCCCCACAGAATTTGCGCCCCACAGGATGTGCAAGCACAGTTTTTTTATTAATTTGATTTAAAAAAAAATAATTGTAATTTGTTTTTAATATTATTTTTATTTATGTGCGCAGCAGGATGTGCGCCGCAGGATGTGCGCCCCACATAATTTGCGCCCCACAGGATGTGCAAAGACAGTTTTTTTATTAATTTGATTTAAATATTTTTTTTGTAAAAATGTTTTAATATTATTTTTATTTATGTGCGCAGCAGGATGTGCGCCCCACAGAATTTGCGCCCCACAGGATGTGCAAGCACAGTTTTTTTATTAATTTGATTTTAAAAAAAAAAATTGTAATTTGTTTTTAATATTATTTTTATTTATGTGCGCAGCAGGATGTGCGCCGCAGGATGTGCGCCCCACAGAATTTGCGCCCCACAGGATGTGCAAGCACAGTTTTTTTATTAATTTGATTTAAATATTTTTTTTTGTAAAAATATTTTAATATTATTTTTATTTTATGTGCGCAGCAGGATGTGCGCTTCAGGATGTGCGCCCCACAGAATTTGCGCCCTACAGGATGTGCAAGCACAGTTTTTTTATTAATTTGATTTAAAAAAAAAAAATTGTAATTTGTTTTTAATATTATTTTTATTTATGTGCGCAGCAGGATGTGCGCCGCAGGATGTGCGCCCCACATAATTTGCGCCCCACAGGATGTACAAGCACAGTTTTTTTATTAATTTGATTTAAATAATTTTTTTTGTAAAAATGTTTTAATATTATTTTTATTTATGTGCGCAGCAGGATGTGCGCCGCATGATGTGCGCCACACATAATTTGCGCCCCACAGGATGTGCAAGGACAGTGTTTTTATTAATTTGATTTAAAAAAAAATAATTGTAAATTGTTTTTAATATTATTTTTATTTATGTGCGCAGCAGGATGTGCGCCACAGGATGTGCGCCCCACATAATTTGCGCCCCACAGGATGTACAAGCACAGTTTTTTTATTAATTTGATTTATTTTTTTCTGTAAAAATGTTTTAATATTATTTTTATTTATGTGCGCAGCAGGATGTGCGCCGCATGATGTGCGCCCCACATAATTTGCGCCCCACAGGATGTGCAAGAACAGTTTTTTTATTAATTTGATTTTAATATATTTTTTTGTAAAAATGTTTAAATTTCATTTTTATTCATGTGCACAGCAGGATGTGCGCCCCACAGAATTTGCGCCCCACAGTATGTGCAAGCACAGTTTTTTTATTAATTTGATTTAAAAAAAAATAATTGTAAATTGTTTTTAATATTATTTTTATTTATGTGCGCAGCAGGATGTGCGCCGCAGGATATGCGCCCCACATAATTTGCGCTCCACATAATTTGCGCCCCACAGGATGTGCAAGAACAGTTTTTTTATTAATTTGATTTTAATATATCTTTTTGTAAAAATGTTTTAATTTCATTTTTATTCATGTGCGCAGCAGGATGTGCGCCCCACATAATTTGCGCCCCACAGGATGTGCAAGCACAGTTTTTTTATTAATTTGATTTAAATATTTTTTTTGTAAAGATGTTTTAATATTATTTTCATCTATGTGCGCAGCAGGATGTGCGCCGCAGTCTGTGCGCCCCACATAATTTGCGCCCCACAGGATGTGCAAGCACAGTTTTTTTATTAATTTTATTTAAATATTTTTTTTGTAAAAATGTTTTAATATTATTTTTATTTATGTGCGCAGCAGGATGTGCGCCGCAGGATGTGCGCCCCACAGGATGTGCAAGGACAGTTCTTTTATTAATTTGATTTAAAAAAAAAAATTGTAATTTGTTTTTAATATTATTTTTATTTATGTGCGCAGCAGGATGTCCGCCGCAGGATGTGCGCCCCACAGAATTTGCGCCCCACAGGATGTGCAAGCACAGTTTTTTTATTAATTTGATTTAAATATTTTTTTTTGTAAAAATGTTTTAATATTATTTGTATTTATGTGTGCAGCAGGTTGTGCGCCCCACAGGATGTGCAAGGACAGTTTTTTTATTAATTTGATTTAAATATTTTTTTTTGTAAAAATGTTTTAATATTATTTTTATTTCTGTGCGACGCAGGATGTGCACCCCACAGGATGTGCGCCCCACAGGATGTGCAAGGACAGTTTTTTTATTAATTTGATTTAAATATTTTTTTTTGTAAAAATGTTTTAATATTATTTTTATTTATGTGCGCAGCAGGATGTGCGCCGCAGGATGTGCGCCCCACATAATTCGCGCCCCACAGGATGTGCAAGCACATTTTTTTATTAATTTGATTTAAAAAAAAAAAATTGTAAATTTTTTTTAATTTTAAATTTATTTATTTGCGCAGCAGGATGTGCACCGCAGGATGTGCGCCCCACATAATTTGCGCCCAACAGGATGTGCAAGCAAGGTTTTTTATTAGTTATATTTAAATATTTTTTTTTTGTAAAAATGTTTTAATATTATTTTTATTTATGTGCGCAGCAGGATGTGCGCTGCAGGATGTGCGCCCCACGGAATTTGCGCCCCACAGAATTTGCGCCCCACAGGATGTGCAAGCACAGTTTTTTTATTTATTTGATTTAAATATATTTTTTTGTAAAAATGTTTTAATATTATTTTTATTTATGTGCGCAGCAGGATGTGCGCCGCAGGAAGTGCGCCCCACAGAATTTGCAAGGACAGTTTTTTTATTAATTTGATTTAAAAAAAAAAAAAATTGTAATTTGTTTTTAATATTATTTTTATTTATGTGCGCAGCAGGATGTGCGCCGCAGGATGTGCGCCGCATGATGTGCGCCCCACATAATTTGCGCCCCACAGGATGTGCAAGCACAGTTTTTTTATTAATTTGATTTAAAAAAAAATAATTGTAAATTGTTTTTAATATTTTTTTTATTTATGTGCGCAGCAGGATGTGCGCCGCAGGATGTGCGCCCCACATAATTTGCGCCCCACAGGATGTGCAAGCACATTTTTTTTATAAGTTATATTTAAATATTTTTTTTTGTAAAAATGTTTTAATATTATTTTTATTCATGTGCGCAGCAGGATTTGCGCCGCAGTATGTGCGCCCCACAGAATTTGCGCCCCACAGGATGTGCAAGGACAGTTTTTTTATTAATTTGATTTAAAAAAAAAATTGTAATTTGTTTTTAATATTATTTTTATTTATGTGCGCAGCAGGATGTGCGCCGCAGGATTTGCGGCCCACAGAATTTGCGCCCCACAGGATGTGCAAGCACAGTTTTTTTATTAATTTGATTTAAAAAAAAAATTGTAATTTGTTTTTAATATTATTTTTATTTATGTGCGCAGCAGGATGTGCGCCGCAGGATGTGCGCTTCAGGATGTGCGCCCCACAGAATTTGCGCCCTACAGGATGTGCAAGCACAGTTTTTTTATTAATTTGATTTAAATGTTTTTTTTTGTAAAAATGTTTTAATATTATTATTATTAATGTGCGCAGCTCGATGTGGGCCGCATGATGTGCGCCCCACATAATTTGCGCCCCACAGGATGAGCAAGCACAGTTTTTTCATTAATTGTTTTAAATATTTTTTTTGTAAAGATGTTTTAATATTATTTTCATCTATGTGCGCAGCAGGATGTGCGCCGCATGATGTGCGCCCCACATAATTTGCGCCCCACAGGATGTGCAAGCACAGTTTTTTTTTTAATTTGATTTAAAAAAAAAATAATTGTAAATTGTTTTTAATATTATTTTTATTTATGTGCGCAGCAGGATGTGCGCCGCAGGATGTGCGCCCCACAGAATTTGCGCCCCACAGGATGTGCAAGCACAGTTTTTTTATTAATTTGATTTAAATATTTTTTTTTGTAAAAATGTTTTAATATTATTTGTATTTATGTGTGCAGCAGGTTGTGCGCCCCACAGGATGTGCAAGGACAGTTTTTTTATTAATTTGATTTAAATATTTTTTTTTGTAAAAATGTTTTAATATTATTTTTATTTCTGTGCGACGCAGGATGTGCACCCCACAGGATGTGCGCCCCACAGGATGTGCAAGGACAGTTTTTTTATTAATTTGATTTAAAAAAAAAAATTGTAATTTGTTTTTAATATTATTTTTATTTATGTGCGCAGCAGGATGTCCGCCGCAGGATGTGCGCCCCACAGAATTTGCGCCCCACAGGATGTGCAAGCACAGTTTTTTTATTAATTTGATTTAAATATTTTTTTTTGTAAAAATGTTTTAATATTATTTGTATTTATGTGTGCAGCAGGTTGTGCGCCCCACAGGATGTGCAAGGACAGTTTTTTTATTAATTTGATTTAAATATTTTTTTTTGTAAAAATGTTTTAATATTATTTTTATTTCTGTGCGACGCAGGATGTGCACCCCACAGGATGTGCGCCCCACAGGATGTGCAAGGACAGTTTTTTTATTAATTTGATTTAAATATTTTTTTTTGTAAAAATGTTTTAATATTATTTTTATTTATGTGCGCAGCAGGATGTGCGCCGCAGGATGTGCGCCCCACATAATTCGCGCCCCACAGGATGTGCAAGCACATTTTTTTATTAATTTGATTTAAAAAAAAAAAATTGTAAATTTTTTTTAATTTTAAATTTATTTATTTGCGCAGCAGGATGTGCACCGCAGGATGTGCGCCCCACATAATTTGCGCCCAACAGGATGTGCAAGCAAGGTTTTTTATTAGTTATATTTAAATATTTTTTTTTTGTAAAAATGTTTTAATATTATTTTTATTTATGTGCGCAGCAGGATGTGCGCTGCAGGATGTGCGCCCCACGGAATTTGCGCCCCACAGAATTTGCGCCCCACAGGATGTGCAAGCACAGTTTTTTTATTTATTTGATTTAAATATATTTTTTTGTAAAAATGTTTTAATATTATTTTTATTTATGTGCGCAGCAGGATGTGCGCCGCAGGAAGTGCGCCCCACAGAATTTGCAAGGACAGTTTTTTTATTAATTTGATTTAAAAAAAAAAAAAATTGTAATTTGTTTTTAATATTATTTTTATTTATGTGCGCAGCAGGATGTCCGCCGCAGGATGTGCGCCCCACAGAATTTGCGCCCCACAGGATGTGCAAGCACAGTTTTTTTATTAATTTGATTTAAATATTTTTTTTTGTAAAAATGTTTTAATATTATTTGTATTTATGTGTGCAGCAGGTTGTGCGCCCCACAGGATGTGCAAGGACAGTTTTTTTATTAATTTGATTTAAATATTTTTTTTTGTAAAAATGTTTTAATATTATTTTTATTTCTGTGCGACGCAGGATGTGCACCCCACAGGATGTGCGCCCCACAGGATGTGCAAGGACAGTTTTTTTATTAATTTGATTTAAATATTTTTTTTTGTAAAAATGTTTTAATATTATTTTTATTTATGTGCGCAGCAGGATGTGCGCCGCAGGATGTGCGCCCCACATAATTCGCGCCCCACAGGATGTGCAAGCACATTTTTTTATTAATTTGATTTAAAAAAAAAAAATTGTAAATTTTTTTTAATTTTAAATTTATTTATTTGCGCAGCAGGATGTGCACCGCAGGATGTGCGCCCCACATAATTTGCGCCCAACAGGATGTGCAAGCAAGGTTTTTTATTAGTTATATTTAAATATTTTTTTTTTGTAAAAATGTTTTAATATTATTTTTATTTATGTGCGCAGCAGGATGTGCGCTGCAGGATGTGCGCCCCACGGAATTTGCGCCCCACAGAATTTGCGCCCCACAGGATGTGCAAGCACAGTTTTTTTATTTATTTGATTTAAATATATTTTTTTGTAAAAATGTTTTAATATTATTTTTATTTATGTGCGCAGCAGGATGTGCGCCGCAGGAAGTGCGCCCCACAGAATTTGCAAGGACAGTTTTTTTATTAATTTGATTTAAAAAAAAAAAAAATTGTAATTTGTTTTTAATATTATTTTTATTTATGTGCGCAGCAGGATGTGCGCCGCAGGATGTGCGCCGCATGATGTGCGCCCCACATAATTTGCGCCCCACAGGATGTGCAAGCACAGTTTTTTTATTAATTTGATTTAAAAAAAAATAATTGTAAATTGTTTTTAATATTTTTTTTATTTATGTGCGCAGCAGGATGTGCGCCGCAGGATGTGCGCCCCACATAATTTGCGCCCCACAGGATGTGCAAGCACATTTTTTTTATAAGTTATATTTAAATATTTTTTTTTGTAAAAATGTTTTAATATTATTTTTATTCATGTGCGCAGCAGGATTTGCGCCGCAGTATGTGCGCCCCACAGAATTTGCGCCCCACAGGATGTGCAAGGACAGTTTTTTTATTAATTTGATTTAAAAAAAAAATTGTAATTTGTTTTTAATATTATTTTTATTTATGTGCGCAGCAGGATGTGCGCCGCAGGATTTGCGGCCCACAGAATTTGCGCCCCACAGGATGTGCAAGCACAGTTTTTTTATTAATTTGATTTAAAAAAAAAATTGTAATTTGTTTTTAATATTATTTTTATTTATGTGCGCAGCAGGATGTGCGCCGCAGGATGTGCGCTTCAGGATGTGCGCCCCACAGAATTTGCGCCCTACAGGATGTGCAAGCACAGTTTTTTTATTAATTTGATTTAAATGTTTTTTTTTGTAAAAATGTTTTAATATTATTATTATTAATGTGCGCAGCTCGATGTGGGCCGCATGATGTGCGCCCCACATAATTTGCGCCCCACAGGATGAGCAAGCACAGTTTTTTCATTAATTGTTTTAAATATTTTTTTTGTAAAGATGTTTTAATATTATTTTCATCTATGTGCGCAGCAGGATGTGCGCCGCATGATGTGCGCCCCACATAATTTGCGCCCCACAGGATGTGCAAGCACAGTTTTTTTTTTAATTTGATTTAAAAAAAAAATAATTGTAAATTGTTTTTAATATTATTTTTATTTATGTGCGCAGCAGGATGTGCGCCGCAGGATGTGCGCCCCACAGAATTTGCGCCCCACAGGATGTGCAAGCACATTTTTTTTATTAATTTGATTTAAAAAAAAAAAATTGTAAATTTTTTTTTAATTTCATTTTTATTCATGTGCGCAGCAGGATGTGCGCCCCACAGAATTTGCGCCCCACAGGATGTGCAAGCACAGTTTTTTTATTAATTTGATTTAAATTTTTTTTTTGTAAAAATGTTTTAACATTATTTTTATTTATGTGCGCAGCAGGATGTGCGCCGCAGGATGTGCGCCCCACAGAATGTGCAAGCACAGTTTTTTTATTAATTTGATTTAAATATATTTTTTTGTAAAAATGTTTTAATATTATTTTTATTTATGTGCGCAGCAGGATGTGCGCCGCAGGATGTGCGCCCCACAGAATTTGCGCCCCACAGGATGTGCAAGCACAGTTTTTTTATTAATTTGATTTAAAAAAAAATAATTGTAATTTGTTTTTAATATTATTTTTATTTATGTGCGCAGCAGGATGTGCGCCGCAGGATGTGCGCCCCACATAATTTGCGCCCCACAGGATGTGCAAAGACAGTTTTTTTATTAATTTGATTTAAATATTTTTTTTGTAAAAATGTTTTAATATTATTTTTATTTATGTGCGCAGCAGGATGTGCGCCCCACAGAATTTGCGCCCCACAGGATGTGCAAGCACAGTTTTTTTATTAATTTGATTTTAAAAAAAAAAATTGTAATTTGTTTTTAATATTATTTTTATTTATGTGCGCAGCAGGATGTGCGCCGCAGGATGTGCGCCCCACAGAATTTG